>NC_056735.1:780462982-780507982 GCF_019279795.1 Protopterus annectens
ACTGGTAAATAGCATTAACTGTGTCTTTTTTTGCGGTTGTTGATTAGTTGTGTTTTACTTAGATATGTTTCTATATTATTAAAAGCTTGCTGGGCTACTATTTGGAGATCTGGTAAGGTATCTGCTGAGCAGATTAAAGTTGAATCATCAGCATACTGAACTACTTTAGCATGTGCTGTAGATGAGGCTAGATCATTAGAGAAGATGGTGAAAATAAGGGGTCCTAATATGGACCCTTGGGGGACTCCAACTGAGACAGGCAGAAGTGGTGGGAGTTCAGATTTCCATTGTACTGCTTGTTGTCTGTCAGAAAGATAGCTTAGGAACCAGGAGAGGGAAGTCCTTGATAGGTTTAGTGAGGCAAGAGTACTAAGAAGTTTCAGATGGGAGACAGTACCAAATGCTTTTGTCATGTCTAAGAAGATTGATGCTACTTGCTGGTTTGAATTTCTCAGCTGGTTGATAGTGCTAGAGAAATTAATTAGGGCTGTGGTAGTGCTATGTTTTGGTCTGAAACACTGTTGGGAGGGAGAGATAAGGTTGTGAGATAACAGGTATTGCAATAATTGAGTGTGGATACATTTTTCCAGAATTGTGACACAAGGGGAAAGGATGGCTATGGGTCTGTAACTGTTTAATTCTGTTGATGTTCCTCCTTTATGCAGAGGGGTGATGTAGGAAATTTTCCATACTTTTGTAAAAAATGTAAACAGTACATAATTATTTAACAGTAGTATCATGGAATGAGTTACGAAACTTATTTAGAAATGAACTTGGTAGAAGGAGAGAAAAGGAGGAAACGGAGGAGTCATATTAAAAGTTGAAAACGAATATTTTAAAATGGCTAGGAAGACGAAAAATGAGAGGTAGAGGACAAGGAGGCAATTTTGGACCAATAACTAACAACAAATAGGAGAACAAATAAGAGAAAGTAGGGGATAGGACAGTTATCATCCAGGAGTTGTGCATGTACAGAACCAGGTATCTTTTAGATATTCTCTCGTTTGTGCCTTAAAAGAATTGGTATTTACGGTGTTTCTTACAGTGAGAGAAAGGGAGTTCCAAATTTTGGCCAAGAAAGAGGAGTACAAAGAGTTCCCAACTGAGTTGTTAGCTTTTGTGGTATTTAATAACATTTTATCAGTGAATCTCTGCTGTCTACTTGGGTTATAAAGTTGGTGATTATTTTTCAAACTAGGGCATTTGTCTGCATAATGAATGAGTTTATGGGAAGTGACTAACTGGGAAAGTGTAAGGCATACTTCTCAACTGTCCAGATTTTCACAGAATATCCAGATTTTTTACTCATATTTTTGGTCTGTTTCTCATAAAATGTGTGGTTCTCAGGTACATCATTGAGGATTCACATCAGTAAATAATGACAGACATTTGAGTTTCAGACTTCACACCCTTCAGAAAATGCATGTTAAGACAAAATCTGTTATTCTATCAACTTTCTAAATTTATAAGAGCAATATTTAAACATTTTCCTTATTTTTGGGGTCTTTGTCCCCCCCATTATTTTTGGTTTTGTCCAGATTTCTTGAGCTAAGAGATTGAGAGGTATGGTGTAAGGTAATGCATAAGCTCTAACTACTGAAGTTTTTTTCAGACAGTGATGTGTCCTACAAAGGTGATTGGTGGCAAATTTCACCACCGTATTACAGCACTGTTTCAAGGGTGAGAGTTCAGTAGATAGTAAAGTAATCAAGATGGGTGTGGCACAAAGTAGTGTAAGGATGATAAGAGATCAAGCAATACTTTTTTTGGCAATATCTGTGAGCAGGCATCTCAGAATACTATAGACATGTATGACATATTGTCTGTCATAGTTTGTTCTTCAGCACCATATTCATTAATAGATTTCATTAACATACAATTTGTCAGAATTTTGGGGATATCCGGCACATAGTGCCAATGTATAATAACCCTTGCTGATTCTAAAAATTTGTGCTAAAATCCACATGTTTTGCAGAAGAAGGCAGCTCTTTTGATGTAGGGATGATATAAACATCTTTCCTATGGGTAAGACAGTCTGGTTTCATTTAGCAGCCTAAGAATCTGTAAGAGCTAGTGGGTGAAGGGAGGAATGATGAGGCTATGTCTGCCCATCCACCTTCTGAGCAGGCACAGGGATGATGATGAGGCTATGCCTGCCCATCCACCTTCTGAGCAGGTACAGGGGTGACAGGCTGGTGTGCAGCTGGTCATTTGTAAAGCATTAATGAAGCCCAGAACCATGAACAGTGATCAGGATAGGTGCATGTGCAGGATGAGATGGAGTACCACAACTTTAGAAGGGGGTGTGGACACACTTAAAGGGATGCTCATGCCTAACATCTCATAATGGTCTTCTGAATGATGTCAGTGTAGGGGAGGTTGAACCATTCAATGATATGTCAAGGAATTCTTGCAGTGTTCCAATGTTACTGTTCTCCTGCATCCTATCTTCACCAGCTCATACCAGTTGGTGAGTCTGACTTGAGGAGATTAAATTCTTGCGTGATGCTGTGTAACCATGGTATCATGGAGTGGAAACCTCTGAGGAGCCATATTTTCTCAGAAATTATCATGTCCCACAGAAACACCACCACTTTATAATGACAAAAAAGTCCTACAGGTGAACATGTGTATGATGCAGGACATATTACAATAAGCAGGCAGTGTTACATCAGTATTCAGGCTTTTTAGGTATATCTATGAATACTACTGTATTGAACAGTGTAATGTAATGTGTAACGCAGGTAATGCAGACTTAATATTGGTTCACACATATTAATTATATGTGCACAAGTAAACTGTATCAAACTGTCATATATCACTTCTAAGCAGTAGTAGTAGCTAAACTAACTAATATCTTATACTATTATAAAAGGTGTTTTTCATGCTGGTAAAATGTTATTATATGTGTAAGGAAATGAACAGTTAAAATTAACATATTACGTGATATCCCATGAGTACTTCTTGCATACTTGTAAGAAAGGTCACAAGATTACATAACAGGAGACATGAAACTCAGTGTGCTTCCAGTTGTGACATACAAAGGTAAAAGGAAATGCATTCAACATGCATTATGTTTATACAAACAGTCTAGCAATCACATACGTAATGAATATTATGGATATGTAAAACAATATGCTCTAAAGCATCCTTTCTGTATAAATAAATTGTATCATCTGAGTATGGATATGTAAAATGATATTCTCTAGAGCATCTTTTCTGTATAAATAAATTGCATTGTCTGTTATTATGGTGTGTAGACCATGAGACACTGTGTTATGGGCTTGGTGTGCCCTCTATGTGCATTGGAATGGTTGTCACAGGAGTATGTTTTTTGATACTTGTATGTTGTGTTGTTGTCTTTCGGCTTTTCCTGGTTAGGGGTCGCCACAGTGGAGCTCTGGTCTGCTAATGATTGGCATTAGATTTTGACGAATGCTGAGGTGCCAGTTCGATGTTCAACCTTCAATGAAGGCATGCCCATTTGCGCATGTCTTTCGAACACCCACTCAACTGCAGGGAGGTCATGCAGACTCCACACAGAAGGCACTCCCTGCACTCCAGCCGAGAATCGAATGGGAGAACCTCTTGCTGTGAGGTAACAATGCTACCGCTGCACCACTGCGGATGATGTTGTTATTTGATGTGTGCAGTCATCACTAGTGCATGACTTCCAATAATATGAAAATCATTTATGTATCTAGACTTTGCTGGTTGTTGTTTATATGTTTTATCTGAAGCAATGCAATAAGATGTGCTGATAATATGTGACCAAAAGTCAGGTAAGTACATAGAAAATACAGATAATTTTTTTTTATAAGTGCACAGCTTAGTGATGTCACCATAGTTAATTTGCATATTACCCACAAGTTTTATTAACATGGCTATAATAATGTTCTTATGATATCAGTTATCTAAGTAAGCAATATGCATTCCCATTTTAATTAAATACAACTGTACTTATAGTATATTTTCCACATACTGTACAGTCATATTGTGCAGTTACCACATGTATATGCACATTGAAAACACCTATAGATGAGTGCTGTGGTGTTTGGTTTGTTATTGTGCTATGAGTAGGTTATTGTTAGTGCCCTGTCTCTTTGTCAACAAAATGTATGCAATTTGAACAGCTTGCTGCCAGAATGCATATCTTGTGATCTCTCACCTTTCAAAATCTTAGGTGGTAGCCATCAAAAATCACAGCAGTTAAAATTTGCTTACATGTAAATTTATGTGTTTTGGGAGCATGGCATAAACCATAAATTTACACCTTTGATAGTATGGCCTGTTCAATACTGCAGTGGTGGTGCTGTGGTAGCATTGTCGCCTCACAGTTAGACGTTGCCTGTTCGATTCTCAGTTAGAGCGTCTTTTGTGTGGCAACATGCGTGAATGGGCTTCCTTCATTGAAGGCTGTGCGTTAGGCCCGGCAAGCCAGTACGTAAAAATCTACTGCCAATCATTAGCGGACGGGAGTTCCGCTGTGGCGACCCCTAACCGGGAAAAGCAGAAAGACACAAACAAATAGTATGGCCTGTTCAAAAATGGAATATCATATTCAGCCAGTCTGACAACACTATGTTAAGCTAAGCAAGGGCAAAGGACACCTGATTTATCTCATAGTCTCTTCTTGCTTCTTTTAGAATTTTAGTCAATACCAGCTTTGACAGAAACTCCAACCTTCCAGCTGTACTCATTAATTGCTTAGTTATTCCTCAACACTGGTTCACCTTAATTGACTCCACTGTCATTGGCTGTACAAGTGAGTCAATGAAACAACAGAAATCGGAGCTGTCTATATACATAACAGTGCAATGGTCCAGAGATGGAAACTAAAGATAAAGTTGGAACACTGCCAAAAGCTGAGCAGTTGAGAGGTATGTCAGAATGATGCCTAACTATTGTAACTAAACATCAAACTGCAGAACCAATCGTATACTAATGCCATTTATCAATATTCTTAGATTAGCACATTTTCTTCATTGGGTATATTTTAATTGAGTCTACTTGAGTAGACTGAAAATCAATTTAAGTGAATCTTACTTAACTGAGATTCAATACTAAAACCTTACTTTAATAAACTTCCACATCACTGGAATTTCAATCAGGGAAAGGAGGTATTTGGCCATCATAAAGAAATGTACCCTTTTCCACACTATAGTGCGATCTTGGAGTTGATAGATTTAGTTAGGGGGTTTGGTGGGTGCAACCCCCCACATTGGGTGGGTTTGACATGCTTTGGCATGTTTGTTTTTTAATGCTGGCCAACTGCCTCCTTTCGGAGATTAAAATTCTGGAGATGTGAATGCTTATTAAAGAAAGGTTTCAGTGTTGTCATCTTGGTTAAGTAAAATTTGATTAAATGGATTTTTGATCTACTCAAATAGACCCGTTTTAACTATATGCAATGTTAATTTCAATTGTGGTTGTGACATTGTATGCTTGTACAGTGTGTGCATAATATACTGTATTACAAAATAATGGGATCCCTGCACACTGTTTTACAAGATCATGTATAATTCATGTTTCTGACAAGGACGTATGGGTAATATGTAAAATATAGTTAACACATCTCAGTTGTACTTCTGTGTCCAGATATGAGTTAATAATGGATGTATGAATTGTAACATCTTTACTTTGAACTGCCTAACAAAATAACTTGAATTAAAAGGCAGAAAAAGACTGAACTAATGCAGAGAATAAGAATGCCAATTTTTCTACAATAATTAGCACATCATCAATATTATAGTAATAAGACAGCATAAAGCTTCTTAAATACCACGCATTAACAAATGTGTACTTCTATTAACTACAGAACTATTTTGCCCGCAACCAAAGGAAAAAAAGAGTAAATGTTACCTTGAACAAATTATAATAATCTACATTGCAAATGTAGTTGCAGCGATGTCTGGTGAATATAATGCACATTGAATATATATTTGTGTTATCAATGCATGCTACTGCTGCCAGTACATTGTGGATCATATATGTACTGTTATGTAATCATATAAATATTTTACCAAGTGTGCAGTAAGTACTCATGGGCACTTGAGTAATATGTTAGTCATAGAGTAGATTTTCCCAATACCCTATTCATATACAACATTTTATCAGCATGACAAAGCCTATCATAGTAGCATCTGTAAGGGATAGTATTGCTGCTGGTACTATTCTAGAGTGGTGTATGAATGCATTGTTAGAGTTTCACAATCTTGTGCATTACTATTATGTATGAGACACTACTGACTGGTTCTAATATATTTCTTTAGATGGTACACTGCTCAATACTGACTACAGAGACTACTGCAAACTAACAGATAGAAATATGTGCATCTGGGCATAACCATACTCCATGGTACCCAAACTGCTTACGATATACTAGACTTACCTGCAAAGTCACGGTTTCTGCAACTCTACTCATCTCTTACTTTGGTGGTAAGTCCGGAAATATATGCACATGCATATTCCTCTGCAAGACTGTTTTTTTTTCTTTTTTTGCAAATCCATGGAGATACATGGTCATGGGTTGGGCTGATGACAGTGGGCATGTGTCTCCCTAAAGTCCTCTTCTACTGCATAGCACAATTTTTCAGTGCCACTCAGGTAATTATGCCCTCTGTGCTGGGGTCACCAGCTGGGTGCAGGAGGAGAGTGAGCCTGGAAGCCATCACTGATACTGACATAGGATGGCTTGAAACAGTGCTTACGGGCACTATCCTTATATATTGGCATCATTTAGAAGAAAAGTGTGAGCTATTAGGCATGGAAATCTCTTTAGATGTCTCCTCATCCCAACTAAAATGAAATCCCCACTCATGGCCAGTTCATTCATTTTGTCGAGGTGCTGTTCATAGCTCTAGCCTTGACAAAAGCCCAAGGCTACATGGACCACTTGCCTCAATTCAGCACATTGTCATTATCCCTCCTCTCACATAGCGGTGAGAGGCATAGCCTTATAATTTCTTTCCCTGAGAAGCTTCTATAGGTGTCTGACCTGCATAAATGTACCAGATCCAGGTCATTTTCAGGGCTTCATCCTTCTATACAAAAGTAGATGGCTTGCTCTGCAAGACATGCTAGCTTTGGCACACACTTTTTTATTAGTGAGTGTTTTTGAATATTGGCACTGGATGCTGTCAATGACTGGCAAGCTCCACATTTTGCAGAGACTAAGAGTATGAAACATTTTATGCTAACGAGGTTCATTAGCTAAGTATGGCACTGTGGAGTTAAATACAGTGGCCAATATGTCATACAAGTCCGTAGTATTCTGAGACATGCACATATATGGGGTCTATATTGAATAGCGAATGCTTAGAAAAGCGAATGCTAATTCATCGACCCCTTTTAAGTGAAAGCTTACAATCTCGAACACCTGGAACAGCGGTTTTTTTTCACAGGGAAAAAAAATCGCTGGGCCGGTTCCGGGAGTTCGCCATTTCCTCCACTGTGGTGCGATCTCGGAGTTGGTATATTTAAGTATGGGGGGGTGTGGGGGGCAAAGAAATCGCTGTTCCGGGTGTTCAAGATTTTAAGCTTTCGCTTAAAAGAGGTCAATGAATTAGCGTTCACTTTTCTAAGTGTTCGCTAATTTAATATAGACCCCATATATGAGTTTATTACCTCTATACAGGGAGACAGTGTACTTGCCTTATACAAAGGTATGTACACTTGTACACTTATCTGTTATATCACATCCACTGGGCTGTATCATGCTTTAGGTTTGTATTGTATATATACATGACTGTAGTGTTTCTGCCATGTGTTGTTGAGAAGCACTTTTGTATGGAAGATTCAACCTGTATATTGCGATATTACCTGCATTCATGAGACTTACTTTGGAAACTGTTTAACATATATGGCAATAATTTTACTGTAGTGCTTGTTGTGGCACATTTTGTGGGAAATTATGTATATTTTCCACATATGTATATTATACATTGCTTTCTCAAGTTCTCAGCATAGAAAGCTGGTTGTTCTGAAACTTTCCATGACACTATGCCACATGTATCATATGCAAACAGTTATATATTTATGTGACTGTGTAGAAAAGTGAATCACTACAATGTTCAGACAGAACATTGGTTCTCTCTCATATATTTATCTGAGTCTCTCTCTCTCTCTCTCTCTCTCTCTATATATATATATATATATATATATATATATATATATTCCATATATACATACATACATGTATATATATGTGTGTGTGAATGTGTGTGTGTGTGTGTGTGTGTGTGTGTGTGTGTGTGTGTGTGTGTACATATAACCATAATGTGCATAATATCATAAAATCCTGCAAACACCGCACTAGTTTACTGGTTTGTTACATTGCTCTTTTAATTATTCCAAAAACGCTGGAGTACAATCATGTAAGAATTTTTAGAATTTTCACTTGTATAAATGCACATCAAACCATAATATAAGCAAAGCCATCATACACTGTATTAGTTCCATTGATAATCTGCCTTGTCAACATGCTATTTCTTTGCATATCACACATGAATACTGTTTATTACATAGCCCCTTTCATTATTTGAAAAACTTCAGAGCAGTACATTGTAAGGCTTTTCAGAATCCCTACCTAAGACAGATACTTAAGGGAAAAAACTTACAAGAGGATGATAATAAACCAAATAAAGGAAGTAAGGCATGTCAAGTGTGACAAAGGGGTGGGGGAAAAGCAGAAATGAACCTAAGACAGTATTAAAAGTCAGTTAGTTATAAAATATGATCTGTATGGGTGACTTTTGCTGAAGTAAAAATATCTTTGTAAATTAGTTGGAGAAAAGAGATAAGAATTTTGGAGGGTAAAAGTAAAAGTGTGTAAATATGTGATGGCAATAAAACTACTGGTGTATTTATGGCACATTCTAACATTAGCATTTTCAGTCATGTAAATGACACCATAAGATCGTGACAGCCATTATGACCAGAAGCAGAATGTATTCTAAGTCTGGACCATGTATTTTGCCCTTTCTAAATGACCAAGACTATGTACTTTTGGGTCCTCTCCAAGATCAAGAACGACTAAAAGTGGAGACTCTCCAATTCTTCACTAAGAAAAGTGATACCCTGAAAATGAGTCAGAAAAAAGTTCCTCAAATGTATGGTAACTCCATGGGCTATAAGACTGAATACACCAGAAATGGGAAAGGCTAGAGGTTATTCTATAAGACTTTACTTGTCATGGCCGACAACTTGGTAAAGGTTCTGGGTGCTAAAAAATCCCAAAGGACAGCACAGTGTACTGTAATTGCTGGCTATCCAGAATGTACTACATGACTAAACCACATGAATCTACTGTGTGTAACCCAAACATGGATGAGACAAAAGATGGCCATAAAATCAAGTGAAACAATCTGGGTCCCCTACAGGAACAACAGAATGAATGTGATTATTTGGAAATGAACATAAAAGATGTTTTTCAACTTCTAGAATAGGACTGGACTAGTTCTTCAGGACCAAAAAGTGAAAATAAATACTACTTTCCTCTTCTACAAAAAAAAAAAAAAAAAAAAAAAACATCACTGAATCTCCTTTGAGCACTATGAAACATATATGTCCTATACAGTTTTAATGAGAAGGACTGATCTGCTAACAGAATTCTTGCTGGAGAAGGCCAGTGAGTTCCAGAACATGACTGAAAATGACCATGCCTTTAATGAACTTGCATTTTTTGATGGTTCCTTAGGCTGGAGCAAATACAGAAAACTGTTTCCCCAACAGTAGTCCCAGACGGAAGTCGAAACTTTTCTAGAGCACTTGGTGGGGACAGTCTCTTCAATGACTTCACACACTTTGGAGGGTAAAGACTATGTGATACTTCAGAGCCTTCCTTGGCCAGTAAGGAAGCATATTCCAGTTTTGGAGTTGGACAGGTTTAGAACAGAAATAAGTGGAAGCAAAACAAATAAGCTCCTAAGGAGTTAAGGGTCTGCTTTCTCTGCAGGACAGCACTGACATGGTTCTATGTGGGCTGTCTGAAAAGAACTTCTGACAAGATATGGGCAAGCAAGTTCTTGTTCTGAACTTGTTCATAATGCAAGAGAGTATTAGCCTGACCATCCTGGATAAGCACACACCCCTGAGCCCGTAATCCTAGCCCCAATTTTTAAACAGAAAAAATGCAGCGGGATATGTGATAGCTAATTGTAGAAGCTATAAGTAGCTTCCCTTCAAGGTCCTCTTTGTTCCTTTACTCCAAGTGGCTCTCAATCATTTCTATAGTCTTACTACTCATGTGGGACTAGAAATGATACTAGTGAGTTAAATAGTTTAGTGAATTCAGCCCCAGTGTGACAAAGCATTAAACTATCTTGCCACAGTTGTATAAAGCCTTAGACTCCTTTTCACGTAGCAAGTTGACAAAGTGTTGTGGTCTCTTGGACCTATGTTGGACTTAAGAGGTTACAAAGTTGTCAGCACAAGAATGCTTGGAAATTGGTCTACCAACTGTACCGGGCCAAAGGCAGAGAATCAAGATTCCTCCAGGTTAACTGGACAACATCCTTATAACTAACTTGATAGTTGCATAATGCAGAAATCCTCAAGAAATACATTTGGGGTGTAAAATAGGGGATCAAGGCAAATCTAAGCAATTTGTTATTAGCCTAAGGATCTCTCCAAAGAAGGTGGGATTAGCAGTGGAAATGGAGAAGGATATGCATTTAATATCCTTATGCTTGGACTGGAACATGAATGTGAAGGAGCCCCACATCCCCCAATACCTTCAGGGTGTGGGCTCAGGAATGGTATTGTCAGAAGGCAAGTGAGTAAATGAGTGAGTGATGCACTCCAGGTGATTGCACTCCAGCCAAAGGCAACACTCAATGGAGAGATGTCTGTAGCAAGACTGGTGCTATCTTCAGATCATAGTGTGTAAGGTTTCTGTTCCACACCCACTACCCAAGTTCTTACCAGAATCAAACATTTGCTTGATGTCTAGCCACTGAGATATACCCTGATGTGAGGTGACCAAAATGTTCCTTTTCATTCATGACCTGCCAACCTAAATGGACTTGGGGCATCTCAGTCCTAACTACCTTTGGCATATGACTGAATGACTCAGTGGATTTATGCCCACAGCTAGATTGGTGAACCAAGGTCTTCATCTCTTTATCTGGGGGCTGGAATCTTCCAAAGCAGAATACATAGTACATGTCCTCTGGACCATTCAGTCTCTGACAAGATGGAGGAGTGGTGTGTGTTTGACCCTTGTTACCTGAAGATGAGCTCAGCAACCACTTGGGCTGGGGGAAGATGAACTTTAGATTTACCTTCTGGATGGCAAGGCCTCAATCTTCTCTCACAGAACTTGTATTTTGAAGTAGCTCTCTTACCTACATCTTGAGGTGAGTAGGAAGATGTACCCACCAGTATCTAAGTGAGAAGCTGCCATCTTCTTAGGCATTTGTTATACCTAAATATTTTCTTTATGCTGCCTTGGAGTGGCAGGCTTAAATTTCTACCAACTTTTAAACTTTTTCTTATTATATTACTACTTCAGACAATAAAGGCAATGTTAATGTAGGTCTTGATCACATAGCTGCTTAGCTTTGTTGTTTATGCAGTGAATGCAGAAATTCACCAATGGTAGCAAATATCATATTCCATTCTGTATAACTCTGATACAGTGGTGGAATCAAAGTGTGCAAGCATTTAAGTAGCCACTGGTTAGCATCAAAGAGTGCATTATTATGGGTGCATGGACATCTGTTTGGATCTTCTGAGATTTCTGACAAATGGATAGTAGAGGAGAAGAAGAATAAGCCAAACTAAGACATAAGCAAGAAGGCCCTTGAAGCTAGAGTTGCTGTTTTAATGAAAAGCAATACACTGACCAAATAAAAAATAGGATCTGGTAAGGCACAGGGAAGCATTTATAGCAATCATTTTCTTCAAGCACCAGTTTACCTTAGTGAGTTCTTCTTTAGCATCTTCAGATACTTATTTAAGAAGCAGAACTGACAATCTTTGAAAAAAATAGTAAGTGAATTGATATCTTCTGATATCAGTAGCCACGAACCTCCAATAAATCTGAAATCATTTTATCCCTCCTTAAATTAAACTAACAAAAACTTATGCATGGCTACCCAATACATCTCATTAAGGGACAATCTCTGCACCTTAGAAGAAATTCTATCTTTGATAACTTCAAATAACCCCTATGAAACTTTGATTTTCCTCGTCCCCAATGTTGGCTGGATCACCTTAACCAGTGAATTCCCTCTAGTATCATTGAATCTGTTTGTCTTCTAATAAGTTATCCAAACCAACTAGATTCAACAAGCACAGCAATCTGAAGTTCAAGTACTTCTGTGTTGGTTACTGCCATATCAATTCCAAATGCAATTCTCTGATCTGATATCTAACAATGCATATATTCATGTATTCACTGTAGTAGATATGATGCCTCATAATTTATTCCTAAACTTTTAGTAATCAGTTTTGCTTTTCTGAAACTTTTTCTAAACTTGTAACTCCCAATGAACTGCATTTAGTTATATTTTTATTAATGTTGAATCTTTTGTTTTGTCTTCCTATATGAATGTAGCTTTTCTGCCCAGGCCTCTACTCAGAAGGAGGTTCTTATTCTGTGGACATTCCCAATAAACAAAACAAAATAGCACAAACAAACAAACAGATAACTAACAAACTAAATAAATAAATAAGGTAAGAATATTTCAAAATTTTCACACACTTTTATATGAAATGTTATTTTCCATTATATGTTTCGGGTGGCTGCAGTTTAAGTCTATGTAATTAATATGTACCACTTTTGGAAGAGCACTGCAGCACATTTTCAGAGCTGAGTTCAGATAATGCTTTGTTAACTCTCACAGAAACTATGATACTCAATAAATGTCAGTAATTCTTGTAAAAGGGTTATAGGTAGTATGATATTAATAAAGCCAAAATGTACAGCCTAATTGTTTCAAAAACGCATCTTCTCAGAGATAGTGTTGGAATTAGACACAGCATAATTGCTGAGCCATGAAAATAAGTGCTAAGCAAAAATTAATTAATTGTCATGGCACTATGCTCTTGATAAATGGCTGTACCTTAAAAGAAACTGCTTTTTTTCTCACCTCTACAGTTATATGAAAAACCTGTTATTTTACCTTTTGAAGAGATATTCAATTAGTATAATCTTTGCACAGTGTAACAGATGTACTGGATGCCTTACTAATGATGTTGGTCCGAAGTAGCCATAGAAAATGACTTTGTCTAGAACGCAATGGTACAGGGACTGGGAATGATGAACTCTGGTATTGTGGCTGGATTTTGTCACTTACAGCTAGTAGTGACAAAGCATGAGTACAGGTAATATACCTTAAGAAAATATAGTAGTAGAAGTGGAGAAACATCCAAATACACACCTGCTGTAGCTAGTGTCATTTGATCTGGCAAAGCTAAACATCTTTCTGGTTCCTCAGAGTCATCAGCATCTGGAACACAACATGGGAAATGTACCAAATAATATAGCAGCTACAGCCCTGTAGCATCACAGCCCCTACAGCAATATACATAGTGAATGAATGGCGATATTAGGGCTCTGAGCATGAACAGAAAATCTCAGCAAAAAGTACTGCAGCAATACCATACAGCACAAACGCAGTGGTTATGGTGAATGGAACAGCAGACTCTTCATCTCTAACAGAGGATCCCTCCATGAATATTCTGTATACAGTCCCTTGCATAAAAATGTCTACAAACACCTGTGGTATGCAGCGGACTTCCATATAACACAAAGGTATATCACTCTAACAACAGACTATGCACTACTGATAAACAAAATGCATGTATCAGATGGCAGGTGTACATCTGCTCTGCAGAGAGCCCATAGCCATACAACTAAAGCATAAAACATCAGTAGGTATGACCAGTAAATTAGTATTTATTACATACTAACACAAGAAAAAGAGACAAAAGAGCTGAAACCTATTGCATAAATACAAATTTTGATTATGTCTGCACAACAAAACAGGTTGACTAACATAGGTACAGTTAAATAAGGACATTATTACAGTCTTATCTACTGAACCTAATTTGATCATCCTGTTTGATTTCAACTAATCATCCATTAACTGATTAACATACAGCTTAAATAACAAGAATGTACAACAGTTCATGGATACTATCAGTACCAGTACTTACAACCAAGCATTGCCCTCCTTTACTAGGGGGTTAAACCTCCTAGAAGTGGTTCTTATGAATATAATGCCATTATCCCTTCTTTGTTCATATCTGACCACTGCAGAGTAACATTCCCCATAAGATCCCATTTTTAGTTTAAGATGCTCTCAAATCACAATACCAATGCATTCTAAGCACTAGTTTCCAACCTAATGAAATTTAAAATCTCCACACCATATGAAACACACGTAGCAAAATATCTTGCTTATAACACTAATTTCTATTCCCATTTAAACTTCTGCATTGAAGCTTCTGTCACCATTCATCACAAATATTATGGCAAGATCAGAACTAGACCATTTATTGGAACATCTAGAACAACAGGATCTAAAACAAGAGAAATAAACTTAAAGTTTCTCACTCTAAAACTGGTATCAAGAGAGTAAATTAAAGAACTAAGACAAAAATCAAGGCATGCAAAGCTAAATAGGAATTAAATATTGCTACCACACCAAAGATAACCAGAAACCCTTATTTAACTATATCAGGAATCTCAGAAGCAATACTCGGCACTGCACTGAGTTAATACAAAATGGTACAGCCCACTCTGACCCTGAGGATATCAAAAACATAAGAACAGATGCATTTAGCTCAACTTTCTCTCCTCTTTCTCCTCCATGTTCCCTCACAACATCCAGTCAGCACCTCACCTTGTGATTAACAGAATAAATATATGAAGTCATCTTCAAAACCAAAAGCACCAACTCTGTAGGTTCAGACAACATATCAGACAGTTTTCTTATAATTATGAAGCTTTACCCCACAGCTGCCTATACGTCTTTTTAACCTCAGCCTGTCCACTTCTTATGCATCTCAAGTTCGGAGAAAAGGGTGTTGTGGTCCCGCTACATAAGATTGACTCAACCATTGACTCAGGGAGCCATAGATAAATTAGTCTTGCCATCATCATTTGAAAATTAATAAAATGTACCATCATGGAATTTATAAATAAGGATATTAGCAGCTTACAATCCCTTTACCCAAACCAATTTGGCTTTTTAAAGAGTAAATAGTGCCTCTTAATCTGGTTGACTGTTTTGAAAGAGTCACAGAAGTATTGAATGAAGACAGGTTGGTACACAATACCTAGAATTAGCCAAACCTTTCAACACCATCCCACACTATGGCATGATTGATAAACTAATCTACCTAAACAAATACCATTACATAACTCTTTGGACAGCAAACTGGCTAACAGGCAGAACCCACTCAATCAAGGTTTTTGTCACACATTCCTCAAAAAAGTCTTGTTGCCAGTAATATCCCCAGGACTCTGTTCTGGGACTACTATTCTTTGACTGACATTAAAGCTGATATTTGTAGTATATGGATGACCAAGTTTGCTGTGATTGATTGCAATCTTGGGGGTGTTGTCTGCAATCCAGGTAACAACCATATCCTCAAAGAGGGCCTTACCATACAAATTCATGCTGGATTAAAACTTAATGCAAGAAGAATGTAATACTATATAATTTTTTGGAGGAACATGACCACTTCTGCATCTATCACATAAATGACAACCACTTCAGAATAAATATTATCATTAGAGACCTGGGAATGTTGGTTGAAAATGTAGTGTCCTCCCACACTACATATTACCTGTCATTAGGAAATCCTACCAAGCCCAACAAATTACTAAAGGCATTCCCTCCAGGCCCAAATAAGTTATTGCCCCAATCTACTCTTCCTTTAGCAGGCTTGTATTAGAATAAAATTCCCCTTTAGCATATATTTATTCAAGCATATATTTCAGCTAAAAAAAACAGAAAATGTCCTCACCAAAAACACTTGTATATGAGCTCTCTAAGCTATACACAGCATTAAAACATCTTTTAATATGTTCTGTGTCTTACAGGCTTCCACATGGCAATATCTGCATGGCCCACAAATTTGCAAATGACCCTGTTCTGCTTTACTTCTGGCATATTAATAACACTGGGAATACCATAAATACAGTCTAGGGATATAAATCCCTATCACAATATGAACAAAAGCTGTTGTTGGGATAGATATCTCTCCCAAATCCTACATTTGGAATAAGATCCCACTCTGTCAACCAAAGTAACTCTCTCACTTGCGTTACATTTAATTTATACAAATAGATGGATAACCATAAATTTATTCATGTCTGGTCTGTCAATCATTTATGAAGGGTCTATATTATATGAACGAAAGTTCATATAATCAAACGCTGTAAATAGCGAAAATGCCGGACTTCAACCCTTTATTGTGGGGGCTGCACCCCCACACCCCCCACTAACCATATATATATATATATATATATATATATATATATATATATATATATATATATCAACTCCGAGATCACACTACAGTGATGAAAGAGCAAATTTCCTGATCTTCACTGTACTGCGATCTCACAAAACATACATCAACAAATGGCATTTTCGGGTATACAACTGTTTGATATTTTGGACTTTCTTTCTTCTAATAGGGACCCTTTATGAAGAGGGGATGTAGGTAAACTGCAGTGGCTAGGCTCCAAATAGTTTTCAGCATTGGTTGCCTAGTATAGAAAATGAACCAAAGAAGCTACAAGTAAATTATGAAGACTACTAGGATATCACTTTCCCCTAATTGTGATGTTCATTTTTGGATATTGGGTATCCTACCACAAACAAAAAGTATATTATATGGCACCAACAGAAGACAGATTCATAAGATTGTTATGATCCTATTGGCCACAACTTTTAGGTTCTAGAAAATAATCAATCTGGGTTGGCAATCTTACTTTCTTAAATGAATTCACAATTTAGACAGTAAATCCTTTGATGGTCTAGAACTGAGAGTGCAGGGAGTATATGATTCCTTATTCTTATCTATTTGTGCCAGTATTGTTTGACTTTTCTAGTAGTTTTAGGGCTTGTCACCATGCATAAAATATAAAGGGACTCATTATTTTACAAGTTATTCACTGTTTTTATTGTAATTTATGTGTTTACTAAATAGTAATTTGTATTAATGCTCAACAAAAAAAAAGCTATGAATAAATTGCACCTTCCACTCTGCAGCCTGATTATCTACAGTGGAGAAAGGAGGCAAGCAGTCAGGTGGGAATAATCGGCAGTGCTGAAGGACAGCTGATTAGGTGAGAGTAAAGTGCCAGGATTCAGTTTTTCAGTTGGGGTTCATATCATAGCTTCATAACTTAACTACAGCACAAAGCTTGTATAAGCTTCTTCTTATAGTTCAGAACTCTTGAGGCCCTTTTTGGTCTTATTATTGGAAGAGGGATGAGTGGCTACCAGTCTGAGAGAGACCAAAGGTGCCAGATGACCTAGCAATGGCTCTGAAGACATTCCAGGAGATAACCAGTATAAATGCACCAAGTAAAAAATGTGGTGGAATTCATATATACTACAATATAGCAGATTTTAGAAAAAAATTTAGGCAAATATTGCATGTAGTAGACTATACTAGGCATACTGTTGGGCACTACAATAAGTGGTAAAGACTAGCTTATACTAAAGCATAGTGTTGAGTGCCTCCATTGTGAAGCATGCAAACAATAAAATAAAGCAGAGCTAATATGAAGAAGGAAAGGGACAGACTGAGTAGAACAGAAAGAGAGTTAAACAAATCATTCATTTAGCATGTTACAGATGCATTTGAAGCAGTGAGTAATACGGTATAACTATATAATCTAAGTCTATCATAACAGGTTAAATATAAGTAAAGACATATCTACACTAAAGGGAGCAGCTTATGAACAGCAGTTAAGAGAATAAAATGAATATATTACACTGTTAAATCACGGATTTTATTTAGCAGACAGGGCAGATTGCGGTACCTGTTTCTTTTTTTAGCAATCCTCCGGTTAAAATAACTAATTTAAACATTTACAAGGTAATCATAAAAGTATGAGACACATTTCCACTAGGATTCCTTAGAACCTAACAACACTAAACACAAATACTTAATCTCAAATACACAAAACTCCATAGTTGAATATGCCTATGAAGTAAACATGTTCTCACATATACATGAGTTTGGTGCAATGACTATGCCCAAAAACTAAAATAAAAGTTCTTGTAGAGGGCCAAGCCCCATTGTATGCCCCTACTCCATGGTCACCCCAGCTTGCATAAAGAATGAGCAATTAAAACATTTAAAAAAATCACAATTCCTCTAAGATGCTGCGATCTTTCAGTCACTAAAACAGTACATTTTGACCCATAGAAATCAGCATAACATGTAGCATCCTGCAAGTACAGGAAAACAGCAGAGTGAGCAAACAGACATGTTCAACTAGATTTCATCTGATCTTTTAAGGCTTGACTACCTAAACAGCGTAATGATCAAGTTGTTATTGTTGTGTCTTTTGGCTTTTCCCGGTTAGGGGTCGCCACAGCGGAACTCCGGTCCGCTAATGATTGGCAGTAGATTTTTACGTGCCGAGTTGCCAGCCCTGATGCACAACCTTCAATGAAGGTACGCCCATTCACGCATGTCTCCAAACAGAAGATGCTCTAGCTGAGAATCGAACAGGACAATGTCTTACTGTGAGGCGACAATGCTAGCATAATGATCAAGTAAGAAAGAAAAAAAGTATAAGCTGCAAACAAAACCCACATACTGGCAATCACAGAAGGACTTCGGATACTGCAAATGAATATGCAAGGTTAATTTTTCTTTTACTTATTTTCTAACCACACAAAACTGTGCAAAAGCAGAAGAGCTATAACTCTACTGCTGAATCAACTAGCCCTGAAAATGGATGGGGCTGGAGTGGCAGGCCTATATCTAGCCATAGCTGGCACTGGGAATGGAGGGGGTTATGCTGCAACAAGTAGGAGGGTTGCAGCAGTGGCACTGAAGCCCTGGGCAAGGGCCCGGGTGGAGCTGCTGTCGGTGCAGATGTGGTGGGAATTGGGGTTTGACATAAGGTTGATATAAGGGTTTTGGGGTGGTATAATGGTTAAGGTGTTTACCTCACAGGCGCAAGGTACAGAGTTTGATTCTGACCTAATAAGAGAAATTGGCTAGGCTTAAACTGACCCACAACTGTAGCTAGCCTTGTACATACCTATGAACCTACGAACTAGGTTTGTTGATATCCTGGGCAGTCTTCCTCAACCAGATCTGAGGAATAAGAAAAAAAGTTCTCCAACAAGACAAAGCTATTATCTTTCTATGTAATAGTTATCTGCACTGTCTAAATGATGTTTCAGAAACTGTAGTCAACAGCAGTGCTATCTTCTTGCGGCAGTTCCCAAGATACATTCACTGAAAGCAAAGATTTTATGCAACTACAATCTTAACCATGGTTACTTAAATAACTTCTGCTATTGCTGCAGCTATAAGGTCACATCAGCACTCCCTTGCACCCACTGATTGCAACAATGACTTGCAGGGACTGGACCAAATCTTTTTCACCATGCTCCGTAACAGTTTACACCTGAGGCAGCTGCCTCCTTCTGTTTACCCTAGCTATGGCACTTTTCAGAAGTCCTGTCCAGTTAAGTAACTTGGTCAGTGTTACAAACAAGGAAAATATACAAAAACACAGTAACAGCTGATTAGTCTCTTCCCTTTCATGGTTTACCCAATTTCTTCACTCCCCCCCCCCCCCCCCCACTGGCTACCAGTTTCACCACCCTGTGCAGCAGGAATCCAGTGTCATATTTCCCACACAAAGATCTAACCTCTTCAGTTTCACATCAGATAGCAGGCATCAAGATTTTGATGTACCCTATATTTTATTCATTGATGTGGATGCAGCAGTTGTTTTCTTTTTCAAGTGAGACAGGTTAGCTAAAGAGTTTCTCAGATTTGAATCACTCTGATCAAAAATGCTAAGATTTAATGGCTGAATGTGAAAAAGTTATTAGCTGTTTGTGGACTTTAGCATATATTTTGTGAGGGTTACACATCTGTGAGACTGTGAGAAATGCCAAGGATCTTGCAGTAGTAAATCAGAGCCTAGATTTTCATATGGGAATGAATAACCTGTGGTAACCCTATTTAAGTCTTATGAAAACATGAAATACGCAAAATAAGCGAGATCTGTCTGTTCAGTTTAAATTAACTAAATATTAAAAACATCATCCCTTCTGTCTGAGCAGTAGGCCATTCAGTATATATGTCTGCATCAGCAGCAGGCTTTTACTACAGCTCTGCAGATATATGTGATTGGGATTAGCCACTAATTTATTTATTTGCACATTTATTTGCATTTTCATTTGTCACTCTCTGTCTTCAGCTGAATCTATATGGTAGTTTTATTACAGTATGTTTGCAAATGACATGGAAGTCTATTACTGGAGATATATTAAATAGATATTAAATGCATTACTTTCACTGGTAGATTATTACTCACAACACAAAATTTAGGTGGCAACATTGCTTGCATTTTCAGTTTGTCCAACTTTTATATTTTATCCCTTTTTTCCATCAAAAGAGACTTCAAAATTAATTAAATGGCACTACAGTTTAAAGTATATAAAGCAGAAAAATGTGATGAAACGGATATCTGCTTTGGGCTCATTAATGTTTTGCAACAACCCTTTTAATCTGTAATATAATATTCCCTTTTAAAAAGAGCAAACCATGAAAATAGGAAAGCAATATTATTAAATTAAAAATAAAATAACATTTCTGAGCATTTTGGCACAAAACAATTTGATGTCAATATATACAAATTAGATGGGCATCATTTATTTCTAGTAATAGCAATGCAGCATAAGGGTAGCAGTATGATACAGTAGGAAAAAAAAACAAGGTATCATATATAAGTTTACTGCACTTACAACATGGGACAGAAAAAAATGATAAAGCACATCTTGATGAAAGTAAGACTACTTTCAGAAAATCACTGGAAATCAGTGTGTTTTATGGGGGGGAGGGTGTTAAAGTTGCCCACACATCTCTGCAATGAGCTGTGCTTCACGCTGTCCCCTACTTATTACAATCATTGTCAAGATTGCTGTACCAAAGTGTGAAAGCCTGCACCCTTCATAACAACCTTCAGTGAAACACACATTTGTATGAGTGCACTGATCCCTCGCCAAGCTACATTCAGCAAAGTACTTAATGATTGGTAGTAGTTTTGCTACTAAGCTTGAAATGAAAGCAAGAAGACAAACATGCCATATGAAGCAGTGACATGGTGCTTTAATAGCTGGTTACTGCAAGACATTTCTTAAACTATTATATATGTAACACATTAGTGTTCCGTAATGTGAAATGAACCTCTCACCTAGTATCACTGTTCCAATATGTACAACTTCACCTCCAGGTGTTCTTTTGCACTAAAGCCAGTTGCACAAGTGTTGTTGCAGTACTTACAGTAGTTATAATATAGCTCAGACAAACTGCATATCCAAAGATTCCCAAATCAAATGTGACCAGTACAAGCACTGACACAAGCACAAACAAGTATGTGCAAAGAAGTTTCCAATTACAATAAAAGGTGGTGATGTACTTGTATAATTAGTTTTGTGTATTATTTACTCTGCCTTCTCTGACAAACATCTTCACAATACCTGCTCTCATCAAGACATGTTTGTAATTATTTTCTGCCATATGATATTAAATGAATACAATGATACTTGTGACAATGATGGAAACCATCTTATGGAGAACAGAGCCACACAGAACCTGATCAATGGACATTTACACAGACTTTTCCTTAAAGCTGTAAATGACAGCCCTTCTAACTCTGTCATAAATGGAAAAAAACATAATACAACAGATGTAACTCAAAGCACTGCCATTTTACTGTTGATTTCATACGTAAAACAATAGGTAGCAACATTTTATAGCCCTCTAAATATAAGTTATTCCAGGAAAGATAAAGCCGAGTTAGTTTATTTCATGTCCACACACAAATAAGTGCCTGAATTAACAAAATATACATAGTCTTTAAGCCAGCAGCATCCTTAGGAAAGATAAAGCCAAGTTAGTTTATTTCATGTCCACACACAAATAAGTGCCTGAATTAACAAAATATACATAGTCTTTAAGCCAGCAGCATCCTTGCTTCTTTATATTTTTTTCATCCAATGCAGATAACTCTGAGGAGTGACTCCTTGCTTTATGATACCTCTAAAGCATCTAGCATGCTAGTTACTGAGATGTAAGCAGGCTTGCACTGTGTAGGCCATGATATATAAATTAATGAGAAGTAGCTTTTTAACTAGTTCAAATGCACTAAGTTGTTGTTGTTGTTGTGACTTTTGGCGTTTCCTGGATAGGGGTTGCCACAGCGGAACTCCGGTCCTCTAATGATTGGCAGTAGATTTTTAGGTGCCGAGTTGCCAGCCGTGACGCACAACCTTCAACAAAGGTATGCCTATTCACGCATGTCTCCAGACAGAAGATGCTCTAGCTGAGAATCGAACAGGACAACGTCTTACTGTGAGGCAAATGCACTAAGTAATAAGTTTTAAAAAATATAGGTGTAGAGCCTATATGGAATGTATCCATGTACACAGCCACGATTCCCCCTCGGCAGTGCATCATGCATATTAATGATGGCGCACTGCTGAGGGAGAGCCTTGGAACATGGATACTGAATCAGTGTAGGGAGAGTTGTAGTAGCTACCCATGGCTAAGATGAGCTGTAATGCTCCTTGGCACTGTTGTAATGTTGTGAAGTGTGTCAACTAATAAGTCATTTTTATGATGTTTTATGTTTTATATATATATATATATATATATATATATATATATATATATATATATATATATCTATATCTATATATATATATATATATATATATATATATATATTTTTTTTTTTTTTAACTGCATGTTTGAATGGCAAGGAGCAGAGCACAGCAATGCCATGCTTTGCTCACATATAGACACTTGACACCTGCCAGACATCTAAAAATAAAAACTGGATGTAATTAATTATCATAATTAAATTTATTTATTTATTTTTTAATTTGTTTGCACAGCACAGTGTGGAGCATAGCATAGCATAGCCGAGTAGAGCTCATACATACATGGCTGACACCTGCCAGACATCTAAAAATAGAAACCGGATGTAATTAATTATTTATTTATAGGTATGTTTAAGTGTGTTTGTGCAGTATGGCTCAGTACTCAGCAACGCTAACAGGTAGCCTAGTAGTATATGTGAAGGTATACTCATTTTTACAGCATCCAACTAGCTACATGGGTAGAGTTACAGGCTTATTTGTAGTAAGTCCTGGGTTCAGATCCATAGCAGTCAGAATATGTCTGTAAATGAATGTACTATTTTTGTATAATTTCATTAAAGTATTGTGAATTTTGGCACTGCTGTGCTCTGCTAAGCACTGCTCATTCATGCTAAACAATGCATAAATATGCTAGCGGCTACCAAAGTTTGTGCAATGCTAAGCCTTGCCGAAACTACCATTCTGCGAGTTTTCCAACGGCTTGGCTTTGCTTAGCTGGTTTGCATGCTGCTAAGAGACGTGGCACTTTTTTGAATGTTGCTGAAGGACATGTAAGGGTGGGTAAAGCAGCCTATATTAAGCCCAATAGGCGGGAGTTCTGCAACAGTCATTGGAGTTCAATTAACTGTTGGTATGGCTAGCGGTGGTGGAGAAGGTGTGCACTTTTGGGAGGAGAGGTAGGACATTCTGGAGTCCAGGGTTATGGTCAGGCTCCTTGTTTAAAACCACAAACCTCAGCTGATGCAAATTTCAGGACTCAGAGTGTAAGGTGGATGCCTGGGACTGTTTGGCCAGTGAACTCACCAGTGTTACTGGTATCCCCCACACAGGTGAGCAGTGCCATCACCATTTTGATGACCTGAAAAGGAGGAAGAGTGGAACCCCAGACACCTGGGTCCAGGAAGCTCAAGCTGGGAATGCTCCACAAATATGTAGGTATGTCTTCCTCTGTCTAGCCAAAATAAAAGCTGAATGTTTGCAAAACTGGTACTCATAATGGCGTGCTTCTCTCCCAACAGCTGCAGCTGAGAGGGCTCACAATGTCAAGTCCCATGCCAGGCACCTGGACAGGTTGCTCCATGAGTGTGGTAAGTACTGATTTAGTATGCCAACTGTAGTGCAATAAGCAAGAAAAAGAAACGCATTTACTGCAATAAAGTATACACAAGAAAAATATACTGCAATAAATGGGCAAATAGAACTGTATTGCAATAAATGGGTAATTAGAGCTGTAAAGTTGTAGTACAATAAATGAACAATAAGAATTGTTTTTCAATAAAACAATAACAATAGCAATAACAGTAAGCAAAATGTTGCTCAGCAGAATTCTGTTGTCAAAACCATTGCAGTAGAGCTGTATGCATTGACTGTCTATGGTAAGGTTGCTGAGTCAAGTCTAGCACTGTAATAGCTGTAGCCAACGAATCTAATGGTCTGCAAACTTCCTCAGATATCGGGTAATAAAGGTATATGGGTGATGTAGCCTAGTCTGCGGGCAGATATTATGTGTGGACATCACAGATATTTCAAAACAATAACAATAGAATGTGTTCACTAGCATTGTTGATTCTAAGCTACAGCTTTTTTCATATATGCAGTATGGTTGTAGTCCATGCACGTGTGTTCTACTGTCACTGCAGTCTAGTATAACACTGTAATAGTACTAGAATGCCAGAGGAATGTCCTGTAACCTGTATTGCTCAAGTCATAGTATAGTTCCAGGTGATCTTCAGACAAGTATCAGTCACTCAATAGTCACTAGTGACTAAGTAACTCAGTCTGTTAAATGCTTTGTATGGAGTACATTTTGCCACATACAGTCCTGTGTTCGAATCCAGTGGTATGTAGCACTAAATTTTCATTATCAGTCATATAATTCTCACATTTTCTCTCTCATCTGGAATACAACAAATACACAGGTGAGGTGGCCCATATTATGAGCAGATACTGTGTTTAGATTTCACAGAATGTAAACATCAATACCAAGAATGTGTTCATCAGCATTGTTGAGTCATAAATAAGGCTGTGTAATCATAGTATGGCTTTATCCCTCGCATGTCTGTACTAATTTACTGCAGTCAGTTATTACATTATTTTCAGATGTCCCCTGCATTCACAGCTTTTGGGGTCTACTCCCATGCCTGCTAACTAAGGCATGACGGCTGTCTAGTTTATTTACTGTACACAAACATGCCCCACAAGTATCATGATTTCTCTTAATGTAATTAAAACTGCCTAATCCGTCTGTCACATGATTAGCAGATAAATTATTACTTGGAATGCAATGTATTACCAAATCCATTTACAGAACACATGGGTAGTTGTATACATCGACATTATGTAAAACTGTTCTGTGTAATGCTAACAGCTTGAGATGTATATACATGCTACATTAATTATAGGAGAATTATAGTCACTGTACTCAAACCTAACACTATACACCTCTAGAGTATATACTTCAGTGTTTTCAGGGATATAAGCTGCAATGTCAGTAAGGGAATCTTTCTCTCTTGTTGCACATAATATACATTAATATGTGTTTGGATGAATAATTATAATGTTTGAATCTGTTAATACTAACACTGGTTTGGTTATTACTAACTGTAACTTACTGCTGTACCTCACTTACCACAGCACTTCAAGATAGGCCAGTTCTGGCTGATCCACCTACCTTGCCTCAATTGACTGTGGCACCAGGTCCCAGCACATCTGGGACCCATACCAGTGGTGCCCTCTCTGCTGCCCCAGCACTATTTGCGGCATCAGGTAGTACATCCCCAAGGGGATGTGGCCTGTCTCCCCTACAGGACCGGTGGCAGAGGGGGTGTTGTCACCCATGAGGAGCTGCCAGTCTTGGTGCACAGGAAAATCCACCATGGCTATGACCACCACCTTTGCCAGATTGAGGGCATGCTGGCCACCGTGGTGGGGCAGACTCATCCTGGTGCCCAGCCTCCAGCACAACCCCCTCAGGACAGTGATGGAGCAGTGTCAACAGTCCCATGGGTGGTGACACGAGTCACACTGCTGCCATCTTGAGACATGTGGGACTTAGATTCCACAACACCCTCCCTATCCAAGTTGTTCACCCCCCTCATGTGTCACACACACTGCCCCTGTCTGCTATCTTATTTGTCTTGTCTGTTTGCAAATGCATCCTCACCTACCCTACTTATGTCCCTCACACATAGCTATGTCTTTCCTGTCTCTCCAGCAGGTTTTGTTGATGTTGCATATTAGATTTAGGCCTATTGAGTGAAGACTTAGACTTACGGATAATGAGCATCTCTAGTAGGGCAGGGTTCGATATTGCCTTGTAGGCAAGACACAGATCACTTCTAAGTAATCTGTATGATATTGAGTAGAGTAATAGTGATTTGAGCCTGTCCACATAGGAAAGGTGTTGGAGGCCATGGATTCTCTTTGTGAAGGATTTATGTGGCCTTTCCTGTTGGTGCAGGGATTTGGAGAGGTACATACCAAATGGAGCATTATACTCAATTTTAGGTCTAATGAGGGAGGAAAACAGAAGTAATAACCTCCTTTTTTCTCGATGCAATCTCTTTGCTTATGAGATTATCCAAGTAAAAGACTTTTCTGATGACTGACGCCACATGATGGTCGAATATAAGATTGTTGTCAACCTGAGTACTGAGGCCTCTTACCACAGGTTGTGTGCTTAGGGGGTTGCCGTTGATGTGGTAATCAGTAGAGGCTGTGTTTTTTGCTGAATGGTAAGATAATACATTTTTTTGTGTTTAACTTAAGGCCATGACTTTGGTACCAGTTATTTGTAGCTGTGAGACCATCTTGCAGTATGTTAACATTATTTGAGGAGTCAATGACAGCACCCAACTTACAGTCATCTGCAAATTTGGTCAGCCATAGGCCTTTTGTGTTTGCCTGGACCTCTGAGAAATAGATGCCAAATAGTAATGGTCTCAGGACAGATCCCTGGGGAACACCACTAGTGACAGCTCTGCTGTTGGAGCTGGTGGTGCCTATTCTGACCTTGTGGGTCCTATCTGTGAGCCAGCTGGCCACCCATCTGATGAGATAGGGATTAACACCAAGTTGTGTTAGCTTTTCGATGATGCCTGAGTGGAGGATTTTGTCAAAGGCCTTGGCTAGGTTAAGGTAAGCTGTATGTACTGACTTTCCCTCATCCAGGGCCTTGGTAACAGTCTCAAAGAAGTCAACTAGGTTCAATAGGCAAGATCTGTCTCTGACGAATCTGAATTGGGTGGGGTCAAGTTCTTGGAGATTGCATATGCCCTTGTTTATGAGATCCAGAATAATACACTCCATGGCTTTACAGATCAGACTTGTCAAGCTAATGGGGCAATAGATTCCCAGGTCAGTAGTGGCACCACCTTTGTGCAAGGGGGTGACAATGGCAGATCTCCACTCTGCTGGAATGAAGCTTGTAATTTAGGCTGTAGTTGAATAGGGTGCTCAATGTCAAAGCTAGTTCTTGCTGGATATAATGCAGAATACAGCCTGGAATACTATCATGTCCCATGGAAGCTGTGTTTTTTTGCCTTGGATAGGGCATTTGACACTTGATCTACAGAGATGTGAGGTGTGGGACATGTATCAGGGATGAAAACTGGGCCTTTTGGGGGTGATACATTCATATAAAGCCATGCACATACTGATGGATGTAGTAGATGTATGTCACAGCCTGTATGTTTGCACATATATCTTGCAAATACACCCACTGTATCAGTCACTCAATATCTCAATCTGTTACATGCATCGCATACAGTACATTTTGCCATACACAGTCCTGGGTTCAAATCTAGTGTTGTGATGCATTTCGATTACATTTTTGTGAAGACAGCAATTAATGAATGACTCATGCATTCATTATCTAGACAAACCATTGCAAAGTAAAAAAAAAAAATCTCCTTTTCACTGCTGGACACACATCACATATCCGTATAGCATTACTATATGTCACCTAGTACCCTGTCATTGACATAGTTGCCTAACATACATACCTTAAACACATGCCATAATTGGAGTGTAAAGGGTACCCTCACCCTGGATCTGCCTCTACAACAAGGCTGACACAGCTGACACAGATACACCTTCAGCTTGCTGTACTCAAAAGTGTTCACACTTACTGCCTGTGTCTATTACCTGCAGCTGCAGCCTGTGGTACACACAGCTCTGTGCAAAGGTTTCTGCTATAGACCTACCCTCTGTGATGATGTAGTTTCCTCACCCCAGTAATGTCCATCTCAACAGCTAAGAAAGGGGCCCTGTTCTACATGAATGCCTTATATATTGCACAGTGGTTGCATATCATTGACTTATGATAGTACAAGTCAGCTGTTTTGGCTGCAATTAGTATATCACAGTCACAGACTGGTTTATAGGCAATTACCTGCTAAAGAGAAGCATGTTAAAATGAAAGCAGCTAGCTATGGGCAAACATTCTGTATGACACTTTCTTCACACAGAACACACCTTTGCGAAACAGTACTAGTAGCACATTTCAACAGAGGAGTACTGCACTCCATCAGGTATGTAACTGTTTTTTGTGTATAACAGGATGCAGATGGGAGGATAGAGGTATGGGGAATAGAGAGTACAGCAGTAAGCCTGTATCAGACCTGTGGTAATGTCATGTCATTGATACCCTGCTATCTTACATATACAGGAGACGTACAATATATCAGGATTGCATTGTCTTTTGTCATTGTTGCACACTAGTGTTGTTGGACTGTCCCAATATAGTGGTCATAATAGCACACTGCTATTTGTCTGCCACTGGTCTTATGACATATTATTGGGTGGCTGGCCTTAGGGGACACACACCACAGTGGACCGGAGTGTTGGGTGTATGCTCATACAGCAGAATATCTCATAGCACACAGGGAACTACCTCAGTAATGATACTATCTTGGTTTTATTCACACATGAAGTATATTGTTACACTGTGGGCTAGGAAATGTGTGAGCAGCTGCTGTATCTGTACATAGTGGGCATCCATGTATTTGATCCTGTAATGTGTTTCCCTTTTGGTGTGCTTCAGGACTAATGCATCACAGAATACATGCCCCCATCTCAGATGTGAAGAATGAAATAAAACTTCAAAGACTACGGCAGCATCATCACATCCTCATATCCAGGGGGAAGCATTACAGGGGAAAGTGGGCTGCATTCTGGGCTGACCTTGTCTGGAATGTGAATGAGACTGGTCACCAGGACAGGACATATGAGGAGGTTCAACACTGAGCTACAGACATCGTGTATGCTGCATGATGAAGGGCAGCTAATGTAGCCAGGGATTGAGCTGTAACTGATGGAGGGCCTGCAATGGAACAACCACTAAAGGCCACTGAGAAATTCATGGTGAACCTAGGGATGCATGGCAGCTCCCAGGCATCCATCACATCATACATCATGGAGGTGGGTGCCACAGTGTCCATAGCAGAGGAGCGTGTAGTAATCTTACTGTGATCACCTTTATAATACTGTAGCAGTCATTCTGTCAGGCTTTACATACATTTACATGGGTGTCAGGTCTATGTGCTGTGGGGGGGGGGTTAGCTCAGTTGTACACTCATAGTCAGAGTGTCAGCAATATATTACGTAACACAGTAGTAGTACATGTGAGATATATGCAGGTATTACCTTGTTGTGCTACAACATGTGGTGGTACTGAAATTACTTCACCCTCACTTTTTTTACAGATCCTTCAGGAGTTGTCCAAGGCAGTGGTCCTGCTTCTGGTAAGCTTGATACGGTTTTGTTATGGAACATACATATGCTATTAAGGGTAAGGGCCATGATAATTCCCTATGTATAGGTAATATTGTGTATAACCAGAGTAGAATGTTTGTATGTTCCAGTCTGGATCAGTTACCTAAGGGAAAGCGCAGGAGTGTAAAAATCACCACACCAAGGCAAAATAAGTGTGGAAAACAGCAGCAAAGCCACAAACCACAAAGAAATCAATGTAGATTTATTAAAGACTTAGCGCTTCGGCTCAAATTCTTCAAAGAGTAAAAACAATGCATTCATCCAATCTTAAATACCATAAAACCTTATTCAATTAAACAATTATTCAATAACCTTAATTAGATAATACACTTCCAATTACATTCTTTATTGAGCTCAAATGGTTCCAAAGTATTATACTTTAAAATAAAGAGTTTCTTTTTTTTTAATAATTTATACTTAAGATTTATACAGTCCCCTAAAGACACCTCAACTTTTTCTAAAATACATCCTTTCAAATTATCAGGCTTAGCATTATGGACAAGTACAAAATGGCTTCTCAAAGGACTGTCTAATCTTCTGTTTTTAATGTCTCTGACATGTTCCTGAAAGTGAGTTTTAAAAGTTCAACCTGTCTCCCCAATATAAAATAAATTACAGGTACAGTTTAAAGCATAAATTACTCCTTCTGTGTTGCATGTATAATATCCACTAGCATGAAACTTAACTTTGTTAATTTTAGGAAAAAAATTCACTATCTGTTTGCAAATAGAGCATCTATTACATGCCAAATGTGCCTCTATTACTAGCAATACATTTTCCTATAGTAACATCTGGTGGTATAAAATGGCTATGTACAACCATGCCGGCTAAATTTCTACCTCTACTTTAAGAGACATTAATGTGCTTTTGTAACAAATACATCAAATCTTTATTCCTCATTAGCATGGGCCAGTGTTGTCGCACCTCCTTGACTACCTGTTCAGATAAAATATTAAAAGTAGTCACAAAGTATACTTCTTTATTACCATTTTTTCACACTCCTATTTTCATTGTGTTTTCTCCCCCCACTATTATCCTTAACTAATCTACTTATTATATTACTACTATTATTAGTGGCCACAAATTTATACCGTTTTTTTCAACACTTTAAATTTTTACTGCTTCACAATATTAATATCATAACCTCTCCTAAGAAATATATTTTCTACCTCCAATATTTCCTTTTCAAAAACACTGCCTAAACTACATAGCCTATTAATTCTCAAAAATTCATTATATGGTAAAATAGACATACAATGTTGTGGATGGCAGCTGTTGCCATATATGAATAAATTACTTTGTTCAAACTTTCTATAAATGGTTGTACAAAAAAACATTAAATCAATATACAAAAAATGTACTTGTCCTATTTGGACACCATCAAACTAAAGACCAAAATCATTTGTTTGTAAGTCCTGTATGAAGGACTGAGCTTCTTAACTGTCCCCATCACACAAAACATCAAATCATCTATGAATCAAAAATATTGAAGCACTTGAGACTTACAAAAATTATGCACATATATATAATCAATTTCAAATTTAGTGATTACAATGTTGGCATACATGGGTGCAAAAGCTGCTCCCATTGCCATGCCTTGCAACTGATGTTACCATTAAACATAAAAAAAATATTTTGGAGATAGAAAGTAACCAATTCTATTAAAAAATGCACTAAGGGTGAATCCCCTAAAAAGTAAAATAATGCTTGTATACCATCACTGTGCTTTATGTTGGTATATAAACTCTTCACGTCCAGGCACAACCAATACATACTATTTTTTCAAACTTTCTTATTAATTTTATCCAGGAAATCCTGGTTATCCTTTATATATGATGGTATAGTAACCACATACGTTTTCAAATAATCATGCAACAAATCACATATATTCTTTAAAAAGTATTTTTTCAGCAGAAACAATTGGTCTTCCAATAAGGTTCAAAGTACCTTTATGTGTCTTGGCTAAACAATAAAGTAATGCTATACAGGTATTGTCGGCATTAAACTTTTTTCCTAAATCATTGCTTGTAAAATCCCCTAAACACAAACATTTATTTAACAAATTCTGATAGTTTTCAATGGCTGCATAATATTGGGTTATTTTACATTTTTCATGCACATCATCATTATTTAAATCAGCATAACACATCTCAGTATACTGCACATGGTTCAAAATCACAGTTTGATTCCCCTTATCAGCTTGTTTCACCACCATTCTTCGGTCTGCACAAAACTCCTTGAAGGCAGACCATTGTTCCTTGGTTAAGTTATATTTCACATTGTGTTTATTTTGAATAAATTCATAACACAAAATTTCAACCTGAAAATTTTGAATGGAAATACAATTTTGTATGCTATTATTTGTATATGGGGGAATAAACTTAGACTTATATTGACTCTTATAAGTGTCCAAGACCCTATAATCATTAATAAAATCATCAATAGAACCATCCTGATATGATATGCATGAATAAAAGGAATCATCCAAACTTTCATCCATTTTTGTTGACTCCAAATTATTTTGCTTGCTAAAAAAATCTATCAAATGTAACTTCCTACCCAGATGGAACAATTCACTTTTCAAAACATACAGCCACAACAGAACTGTAGTAATAAATTTTAGCCCCAAATTCAATACTGAAATAACTATGTCAGAGACATCAATGCCAGACAAATTCAGCACCATAGAATCATAAAAATTAGTCACACCTTTCAATTCCATCTTGTCTTCTTATTGTTCTTTCTAAAGTTTCTACCCAGCATTCCCCCGCTGTCCCCAGTCATTTCAACCTCTTTTCTTCCCCTGAAATTGCTTGTTGTCACCATTCCAAAAACGGTTGTTGAAGTCCATTGGATTTTGGGCTACTGGTAAGGGTGAATAATTCTCATTCTCATTTTCACCCTCTGTAGTAGCCTCTGTATCCTCTGAAGTAGAAAAAGAAACAGACGCCAAGGTGGAAGTCTTCTTAAAACCTTTTCCACCCCCATATGATGACATTGTCCTGTTAGATTTGCATTTCCATAGGAATGCCATGTCAGTATTGTAATCTTTAATATCTGTATTAATTTTATTGCTTTTTCGTTCTACAAGTTCATGTTCAATATCCAACAACTTTGTATTTATTTCCCTCAAAAATTCATCCATTCGTACAGCACTGAAATGTTCTTGTAACTCAGAGCTTACCTGAAGTACCTCTATCTTTAGTTTACATTGTTTCAGGAGGTCTCTCTCCACCAAAATCCAAACCCACTCCATAGAGCACTGGTGTGCTGCCACTATCCACCTTTTCTTAAAGTTGTTATTATCTTGGGTCAAATAGAATAGTCGGCGTCTTGAATGCTCTTAAGCCTCAGGGAGCTATATTTAATTCCACATACCCTTTGAGGCAAAGAACATTTAAATATGTGCTAGTCTCTTTCCACAGTAGGCTTTCCAACTTCTCATTCAGTTCTCACAATTCAGCTGGTAATGCAGCCAAACCTGTGGAACCCACTGCTTGAAATGGGTTGACAAAGCAGTGTTTCTGCTCACACACATATTGATCCCAAACACTGGTAGGAGCATTGGCAGAAACACTGGCAGAAACATCTGTGGATCTAGAAGCCCTCTCATAGAGCTGGAAGTCATAATGTTTCATGGAATGTTGTGTGCCATCCCCTGTATCTCCTCTAAAAAGTCGAGGAGTGTTGTTCATGGGGTCTGTGGCCATAAACTAATCCAAAAATCACCACACAAGGCAAAATAAGTGTGGAAAACAACAGCAAAGCCATGAACCACAATGAAATCAATGTATATTTATTAGACTTAGTGCTGCAGCTCAAAGCCTTCAAAGAGTAAAAAACAATACATTCATCCAATCTTAAATACCATAAAACCTTATTCAATTACACAATTATCCAATAATCTTAATTAGATAATATACTTCCAATTACATTCTTTATTGAGCCCAAATGGTTACAAAGATTTATACTTTAAAATAAAAAGAGTTTCTTTTTTTAATAATTTATCCTTAAGATTTATACATTCCCCTAAAGACACCTCAACTTTTTCTAAAATACATCCTTTCAAATTATCAGGCTTAGCATTATGAACAAGTGCAAAATGGCTTCCCAAAGGACTGTCTAATCTTCTGTTTTTAATGTCTCTGACATGTCCCTGAAAATGAGTTTTCAAAGCTCAACCTGTCTCCCCAATATAAAATAAATTACAGGTACGCTTTAAAGCATAAATTACTCTTTCTGTGCTGCATGCATAACATCTACTAGCATAGAACTTAACTTTGTTAATTTTAGGAAAAAATGTCACTATCTCTTTGCAAATAGACCATCTATTACATTCCAATGTGCCTCTATTACTAGCAATACCTTTTCCTATAGTAACATCTGGTGGTATAAAATGGCTATGTACAACCATGTCGGCTAAATTTCTACCTCTCCTTTAAGAGACATTAATGTGTTTTTGTAACAAATACATCAAATCTTTATCCCTCATTAGCATGGACTAATGTTGTCACACCACCTTGACTACTTGTTCAGATAAAATATTAAAAGTAGTCACAAAGTATACTTCTTTATTGCCATTTTTCAGACTCCTATTTTGGACTCTCTCTACATTGATTTCATTGTAGTTTATGGCTTTGCTGTTGTTTTCTACAATCACAGAAGTGTAGATGAACAAGCAGAAACACATTTGCAGTTATAGTTCAGAGTGAATAAGCCTCCTGGTGTACATGAGACAATTAATCTGACATGTCTGGTACATACTGAAAGGCCGATGATACATACCTTAGGCATTGAAGTTTGTATTTGTATGCATTTGTTACAACAGGTGTACTGGGTTTTATGTGTTGTTTATCAGGTATAGTGTCATATTGCATACATAAAAGGCATATTGTACTGGCCAGGTGTCACATGGTTTACCTGACATACTTGTTATAAAGGCCTAGAGTCAAATGTGTATGTTGTTGTGAGGATGTCTGCTGGACATGAAAGCAGAGATGAGAAGATGTGCAAGGTAATGCAGTTGTGGATCCTCATTATTATGACTCTTTGTAGATTTTCCATACATAATAGTGCAGGTAGTAATGTACAGCTTTTGTCTTGGTTTCCACAGGTGACTGGTGGGGGGAGTTGGGGTCTCTCCCCCACACCACCTGATGTTAGTGTCTTCAGACTCTGATGATGATGATGATGGTGGGCACAGTGAAGCACAGCTGGGCTTGCCAGAGGCTGTATCTGTCCCAGAGGTTGACATCTCTTCTGCCTCCATTATCGGCACACACAGTCAGTAAGGTCACACATACCCAGTCCCCACAGGCCTCATATATGGGACAGTCAGAGGGTGGAGACATTGAAGGGGCCAGTGTGGCAATTATGGCTTCATTGAGTGCAGACACTGGCCATAGCCAGAGAGCTGGAGAGGTCGCACACAAGTAGATTGATAGGGGTGCTCATAGGAGGACTGCTGTCCATCTACCACCTGTTGCAGGTGTCACATCATGGGCCATTCAGTGCGTACTTTGGGCCATCATGGAGGCATAGGCACATTCTGAATGGAACACCAGATGTATGCTATGGTTTATGGATGCAGCATAATCTGACATTCGTGACTGCCTCCACTGGATTGTGGACACCCTGGATTGGTTCACTGATGCAGTGAATGGATGGTGGGCTGAGACAGTCTCTGTCTTGAACTGCACATTGTCTGTGCTGGAACATGTGGTTGGAGTTGGGTGTTGGACCTGTGGATGTAGGTCAGCAACACCATCTGCTGATAGTCCATGGAGTTGTGCACAGTTACAGTCCCGCAGAGGCAGTACATCCAGTGCTACAGAGGGTGTGTGTGCTGTCCACACCACGATGTGGCAGGCCATGGACACGTGGTCTTGGGTGGTCCTGTGGGAGACACGGTCCCAGCAGACAGCCATCACAGTCAGGTACTAGCACCACGTCTGACCTTGGGCATAGTGGTGCCAGTGAAACTCCTGGCAGAGCCAGTTCCCGTGTTCGGGGCTAGAGATGGTGAACTGTCACCTCCACTATGTACAGTCCACAGCTGTCCAACATACACATGTGTAGGGCTAACACTGAAATTGACTGTGTACTTATGCACACTCACACACCACTGTCACATGAAGGTCACCTACAGACACACACACAGCACTTCTCCATGCTCCATTTAACCCACTCCCCTTCCTGACTGACACACATGATGTCAACCATTTGGGCCAGCCTAGGCCGACAGCACCACCACAATTCACCCTGTGCATGTGATGATACCTGTGCCACACCCCTGTCATCCTTCCCATCTATGCAGAGGAATGAAGCTATGCGGTTGATGAAAGGGTGACTATATTAGTTGAAATGTACTTGTGTAATGCAGTATTGTTTTGCATGCCACGTGTAGTGGTCACCAACATACACTGTATGCTGGCATGTGTCATGCGTATGCAACATACTTTTGTGGACCTTATGCTGTATGACTTTGTACTGGTGGTATTGTTATGCAATGACAGGTATATCACAAACCTGTGTATGTTTCTATTCCAGGAGTCTGAGGAGATAACCTATGGGCACATGGCAGCGGTAAAGCAGCACTACATGGCATGGCAGCACAGCAGGATTATGACTTCAGCAAGGTACAGCAATATACCTGCATGGCTCCATATGTTCACATCTATATGACAGTTTACCATGGGCAATGCTGGCAGTCAGTATAATCATGCATTTATAATTTGTGATAAGGTCTGCTACAGGGCTAGGTGTGACCTCGCTGGAGTGCATATGCTGCCTGTCTGTAGGGAGCATAGTAGATGGATGACTCACTGTAAGGACATTAACCTACTATGTGACGTTAGTACTACATGATTGTGGGAGACATTTGTCTAGCAGACATAAACACACCCTTGAATTAGACCCTGCCTAATGATACACAGAGCACCACAGTGCACCTCAGTACATGCTATCTGTTTGACTGGCTGGGCGTCTGTCATCTCAACACATGTCATCTGCCTGAGTCCCTCTGGGACTTGGGCAATATGCGTTGGTCCTTTACCATGGGGTAAACAGCAGTCTCTGACTGTGAGGGCTGTATAGCCATTATGTTAGTTAAGTTCACATGTCCTATGGCTCCATAACATGACATATACTACTGTAACAGCCTCAAACACAAACATGACCACATTCAGGCTAGCACCACTTCCACTCACTGCATACAGGACATGCTAAGGCACACACATACTGCAAGTTGGCTGTATGTAGATTAGAACATTTACTTATGTACTTGTACACAGTACAGATCACAGTACCTGATGCATGCAGCATAACTCATGTCTGCTAGTTCTATCAGTTTAGAACATATTAATGCTTGTTGATATCAGCTAGCCTTGTTGTGGTCAGTCATTTGGGGGGGCCACATCACCTGCTACAAACAGAAAGATGAAAAACCCTAACTATGTATACTTTATAAAGGTTATCATACATATGCCATATGGTTATACACATGCATCATGTTGTGCAGCATGAGATAAGAACACCTACCAATCTAGTATTACACACTATAGATCACAGTATTTATTACATGCACCACACCTTAAATCTTGCTGCTACACTCTCAGCTGGTAGTGTTAAGGTGGCTGACATCATCAGGCCTTGTAGAATAGGGCAGTGTGAAAGCCAGCAGCAAGTTATGGGCCAAAAAAGTGCATAATCATTGCAGGTGGATAATCCATGAGAGCATCATAGTTGTTTTACAGGGGTATACACACACGTGCACCAAATAGCTTAGAGTGAGATTAGAATCCCTACTATCTACTATTAGACACTATAGATCACAGTACTTATCGTATGCCCCATGGCTTAAGTCTTGCTGTTATAATTTCAGCTGGTAGTCTTAATGTGGCTGACATCATCAGGAATTGTAGAATAGGGCAGTGTAGAAGCCAGCAGCAAGTTATGCGCTCAAAAAGTGCAGGACCATCACAGGGGGATAGCCCATGAGGGCATGCTCATTGCTTTGTAGGGGTATACACACACACACACACACACACACACACACACACACACACACACACACACACACACACACACACACACACACACACACTAAGTGGACTGCAGTGAGTTTAGAACCTCTACCTACAGTATCTAGGCTTATATACTATAGATCACAGTACTTGTCACATGTGACACAGGTTAAGTCTGTTGTATATGTGGTTGGAGACACAGTACTTGTGTATTACAGAAACTAGGTTTCTGTTCAACAGCATCTGTGGCCTGCAGAGTGATATAAGTTTGTACTGTTATCTTCATCTAGTGAGATAACTGATGTTATTCTAGCTATGTGTGTACAGTTACCAATATGGCCATATGTGGCTGCTTGCAGTTAGACAACACTGTGGGCATGGACAATGTGCCCTGTCCATACGTGCATTGACACCATTATACATTACGCCACCTGCTCATCTGTGTCTGTCTCTGTGGTGACATCCAGCAGGCATAGGGATCTGCAGGTAAATGGATTATGTACTGTTGCACCCTTACTTTGGATCCTTTGAGCAACATTATGGCTGTGAGATAGTACAGTTTACTCACCATTATTAGGATATATCAGACAATGCAGACATCCACACACATATTTCTGTATATAACAGTGATGTAAATATAGCTGTGTGTGTATGATATGTATATGTGTTCTGTAGATATATGGGGGGATTCTATATATTTGACACTACATAGCGATATACTATGCATGTGAGATACTGACAGACAGATATGTATATGTATATGACTGTATGTATAGACATTTATACATAATAAGTCATTTCAATGAAGGGCAAACAGAATTGCACTCATTTTTGCTAAGTGTACAGGCATGACCAGTGAGACTGTCAGTACTTATAATGTGACTCCAGGCCACACCTACCTGTATTCCAGTCTGGGATTTTGTATGTTACAGACATTAACATTCGCCCCTGTTTCTGCAGTACTGCACTTTACTGAAAATGTCCAGAGTATTCCCCAGTTGTCTGCTGTACTAAATATGTGACTGGGGTTAGTAATGTCACACACCAACAGACTGATGGTGTGCATACCTCTCAACTGCCCCGATTTTCAAAGAATGTCCAGAGTTTCACCTCATATGTTTGGTCTGTTCCTCACACATAGACTATCATGATGGTATAATGAATACCAGTGTTTTTAGAAAAGAAGTTAGTGCAGGGAGGTATTTACATTGATCTAGTATGCATGTTCCTCAGGTTTTTAAAAGTATTGTTATGGCACAATTTGGTAGAATTAGCAGGCTTAATACAGATGATTTTTGTTTTTCAAAACAGTTAGAAGAAGTATATCAAGAATTTTTAGATAGTGGATATGATCCTAAAATTCTGGCTGATATTAAGACTAAAGTAGTAAGTAATAGGTCAACTACCTTTAAACCCATATTCTTATCAAATGATGAATATAAGGATAGTGTTCGTCATGATGATGCTAGAGAAGGGAGGCTCAGATATATAACTTCGTATAATACACAGACGAGGTCAGTAATAAAGATTATAAGTAAATATTGGACAGTATTAATGGCATCTACTGAAGTTAAGGCAGTCTTGGATGATAGACCGAAATTTGCATATAAGAACATGAAGTCAATAAAGAGCATGTTATGTTATAAAGATTTCAAAGTAGAAGCAGATTTTGGTAGTACTTTGAGAAAGGTACTTTTATATGTGGTAATTGTACCTGTTGTGGTGATATTTTGTTTAAGAAACCTGATAATAATACATTTTTGCATCCAGTAACACACAAAGAGTATACATTTGGTGTGTCCGCCACATGCAATACTAACAATGTAGTCTATCTAGCAACTTGTACTGCTTGTTGTTCATTTTATGTTGGAAAAACGACTAGGAAATTAAAAGATCGTATAATAGAGCACAAGTCTGAGATTAGAAGGGCTTGTGAAAATAATGCATTATTTAAGAATATTAATACTTATGGTTTAGAACATAAATTTAAGTTTAGAGTAATTGATGTTGTTTATCCATACATTAGAGGAGGCGATATGGGCAATTCATTAGAGGTCAAGGAGTTTGAATGGATTGTTAGATTTTCAGCAGATAGTCAACCAGGCTTGAATTCTGCTGTTTCTTTGAAGCCTGTTTTGACTAAAATACAGCGTAATAAGTTAAAGTAAGGCTTGTTTGTATTCTTATAAATGTAAATAGTATATATTTTCTTTTTATATGTAAAAATTTCTTTATATATGTAAACATTTTTTTATTAATGAATTTTTTATTAATGTATTTTTGTATACATGAAATTTCTTATGTATGTAGATTTTGGTATAGATACTATTTGACCTTTTATTGCACTATTGCTTTAATTTGTTCACATGATGTTGGGCTGTGTGTCATGTGATTTTATGACTCTTATTTAAACTTTGTTTTTTTAATGAACCTGTATTAAGCATTGAGAATGGGTGTAATACCTGAAAGCTTTGTGTCGTTATAAAGGTGTTTTTTGCTCAGCGTTGGTGTTATTTAATGGATTATCTATACAGCGGTGTGTGCTTAAATTGATGCAAATAGTACACAGCCAATACATGTATAGGTACAGGTTGTGTGGGTTGCCTGGCATCAGCTATTTTAATATATGTATGTGAGTGGGAGTAAGGTATCAGTCCCTGGGGCCCTATGTTGTCAGTGAATGTGCTATGTGTTGTCTCTTAGCCAATGCAAAGGCATACTGGACACACCTACATCTGCCTACAGGGACATCATCAGGGGGCTCCTTCTCTGAGTCCTCCTATGAGTGTGGCTGTGGTGACCTAGCACTGGTGGGGGGCTGTGTATCCCTTCCCTGTGCTGATCCTGCTGCAGCTGCTTCTGCAGACTCATATTTTGTAGCATGGCAACATACTGTGAACATATGTGCACATGTGGCTGGAGAGTACTGCAGGGCTCCACCAGATATATCAAGGCACCAGATCAGTGACTTCTGCAATGCAAACACATGCTTTATGATGTTCCAAGTTTGTGCGTGTGCCTCATTATGGCATTCTTCTGTGGTTGTGTGCACATTTCTGATGGGTGTCATCATCCAGGGGTCCAGTGCATAGCCAGCATCCCCCACTAAATGGCCATGTGGGATGTCCCCCCCTAGCAAACATCTGATACAGCTGTGATGCATGCCAGGTATGGGAGTCATGATAGCTGACAGGGCTGCCAGCACACACATTCATGTTAATGCCCTGAGCATTGCACACAACCTGGCAGTTGATGGAGTTGTACCCTTTGCTGTTGAAGTAGATTCTACCCTCCTCACCGGTTGGTACCCTGATGTGTACATGAGTGCAGTCTATGGTACCCAGTACCTCAGGGTAATGTGCTACATGGTAGAAGTTTTGCATATTGCTGGCCATCACCTCAGGGGTGAAGGGAAAATAGATGTGCTCACTGGCATGTGGTAGCATGACATCCATGAACTGGTGGAGGACCCTGGATGCTGATGCCTGTGAGACTCCCATCATATCCCCAGTGAGTCTTTGGAAGGTACTTGTGGCTATTATCGTAATACCATACTAATAACATAATACATAATAATACATAATAATAACATACCTTTGTTTCCACTGGGATGGGTTCCCCTCTGTTGGCTCTGGACCTGAAGCCGCAGTACTCAGTGAGTTATTGTAGTATGTCCCTGTCCACCCTGTAGTGCTCTACAATTTCCAGCTCATGTAGCTCCTGGAAGGTTACCCTGGGCCTGAACATTCTCCTCCTTCTCTGCCTAGGCCTATTGTCAGCAGCAGCAGCATTGCCTTCAGCATCTAAAAAATACAAATGTAGCAGACCTGCAGCAATCCCTAGCATTCTTTCAGTTAAAAATTCCCAAGTCTGTACTTCAATGGTGTAGAGTATGGGGGGAAAAATCAGATTGTAGGTTGTGTGCATACTTTATAGTGCTCTTCTGTAGGCACTGCCTGGGTGATTGGCTACCTATGATGCAATACACCTGCCTAATATATCACTGACATCATTTAATGGTCCTAGCTGAATTTAAGCAAGGATGAATACTAATTAATGCATCATTGGCCTTTTACATACTCTGAGCACTGTGGTGCACTGTGCAATTGCACACCCTGTAGGGAAACACTGCTTAGCAGTCAGTGCAAACCCCCAAACTTCCATACTCAGCACAGTGGTGCACTAGACAAACACATGGAAACATGAGCCCCATAGGTAAACAAAGCTTAGACGTCAGTGCACACACACCCTCAGCTTTCTATGCTCAACATGGCAGTGAGCCATTCAAACAGGTGCAGCTAAGCTCCAATCAGCTTAGAAGTTATTGGACACACTCTCTCTCTTGATGTTAGCTACCCCCTCTGTGGACACCAACATGGTTCTCTGTCTACACAGAGGGGATATGCAGAGACGGCTACCCTATTATGCTATTCAGTAACTCCACCTCATTTGCATAGGGATCCTTGCTCACAACCTGGATACTACAAGTTTCCAAGCCCTTCCACGTTAGCAACAGCACCAATGCATCATTGTAAATACTGCATGCTGGGTCCTGTAATACATTTCTGTCTCATGATAGTAATATTTGATTTTTCCACTTTTTTTTTATAAGGCAGGTTTGCTCACTGTGTTGTGCTGCGCAAGCATAAGAAAAATTATAAAAAAAAAATTTAATATATTTACTGTAACTTTTGGAACAAACAGAGGATAGTTTTGCTCATATCTGTGTGTGCTATGCCATTTCTGTCCACCTACATTTTTACAGCCCCTTTTGTCTGTCTACTGTTCTGTACACAGAACAGCCCTGTACACAGACCACTATGGACATTGACGTGGGGTCTGCAGAGCTGCCCATCTGCTTGCTGGATTGCTCTACCTGCCTCATTTGCATGAGATTCACCTGCTTATTATGTGATTTGCATGCCACGGAAGTGTCAGTGTTGGCGAGTTCATGACGGCTGCTCAGCAGCGCTTAATGAATCTAAAAATGTTCATGTCCATGTTAGTAGCATGGCACGATGCTTACACGGAAAAAAAATGTGTAGTCTTTATTAAATTCCCCCTTAAATTAAACAAAAAGAGTACAAGCAATCAATGTAGAGAGTAAACGTGCTCACAGTGATGCATGCCTGCATACCTCTCAATTTCTTTGCTCATGAATTCTGGAAAAAACAGAAAATAATGGGGGGGGCTGTAAAATCAAGGACATTTTTTTAAATATTACTATAATTCACTTAAAAAGTTAATAAAGCAACATGTTTTGCATTAATATGCACTTTCTGAACAGTAAAAAGTATGAAATAATGCATGGTGTTATTGACTGTCTGTAATTCTTAGCAATTTACCAGAAATTAAAAAAATGTTATGAGAGACAGGGCAAAACTATGGAGCAAAGTAGGAATGTTCCATAACATCAGAGACAGTTCAGAGGTTTCAGAGAAACCAGCTAGACTGTTTCAAATGGAAAATTACTGCAACACAAAACAGAACATTTAAAGCAGCACTTGTAGATTCTGATGTAAAAAATAAGTAAAAAGATTAGTTCCCATGTCTTGTGGGACAGTTTTTTTAAGTCAAATCTGGTAGCAGAATTCAAGGCTAACTGGTGACATTTACCACAGCCAGTGGCAGCTCCAATTGTTTTCAATGTCAGGACACAACATGGGCACAGAAGCTAGTTGGTAGGGTATATGATAGAAGGAGGATACCCCCACTGCAAATAGATGAATACATGAGAAATACAATTTCCAAATATGATTGATCAAGTTATATATGTCAGTGTAATAGCACAATGTTCTAATAATATAATCTGCAAGGTGATCTTATTCTCAGAAATAAAATATGTGGGGGTAGGTATTGTAAAATGATGCTGCTATTTTACTTTAAATATGTATAAGCAGATGCAAACAACATGCTATACTGCCATACCAGACAATATTTAAGTAATAAGCCACAGAGAGCCTTAAAAATAATGTTGGATTTACCACAAACAATGTGGCTTGCCAAGAAGGAAGCTTCAGGTAGTAGCTGCTTTTAGGAAACTAGTGACCATGAACACAGTCACTTCTTATTTTAATGAAAGTATAAACAGAACAAAGACATTACAAGATTTATGAACAGCATCCCAGTACAACAGTAAGCAGAACAAGAGCTTTCTAGTTTGGGATTAAAGCTAGGAGTTGTTAACGAGTTGGTCCTTGTAGCCCAGGGTGTGATTCTCTTACTGTCCATTTTATCGTGAAAACTGAAGAAGTCAAATAAATAGACAGCATTTCTGGGCTGAGTCTAAAATAGGCCCATGTGGATCAGTGCTGTACTTCGGCTAACAAAAAGAAATAAATAACAACACACACTTCAACTTTACATTTACAGTCCTTGTTGTAACTGCTGTAATGCTCTTAAGTATTTCTTTCTAAACAGTTGCCAACTGTTTTCTTGTTTATATTCATTTTGGTTTTGATATCGGCTGCTTCTCCTTGTTAGATGTGGTTTTGTATTTGTTCATATGCTTTATTGGGCTGGTTGTGTTAGCTTGTATCTTATGAAAAATTTTATAAATAAATGGTCTGAAGCTGCATGAATATGGAAAGAGTAGCTTTTATTGCATTAAAAGTAAAGTTGATTGCTAAGACCACATCATTTATTTCACCTCATATTTTATAACAGTTTTTCTTATCCCATGTTGTCATCATCTACTGTTCTTATATCTTGTTCTTGTTATTTTGTTTTGACTTGCTTTCATATAATTATTAGGTATCTTTGCTTTCCTAAATTATGATGTTTACCTTTAGTGATACTCGTAAATTGGAATTTAATTGCACATTGAGGCAAAGTAGTTGTTATCCAGTTACCATTATGCAAATAACCAGGACAACTATAGAATGTAATAGAATATAAATATACATGATCGTGAAACAACTCAACATCAAATCATTTGGAAAACAACTGCACAGCATGCATGCTTTTCTTGTGCAGTAATTGCTATTTTCTTTGGTTTCTGACCTTTCAGCAATGAAGTACTTTTTATGACTGCAAAGCATGATGCCGTATTATCTTATATAATACAGCACTGACTCATCAGCTATGAGCTA
>NC_056735.1:780512982-780582782 GCF_019279795.1 Protopterus annectens
ACATAGAGGCCTGGACATGAATCATTCTTCCTTACCGTTAAAATGAGGATAACTAGCTTTCTTTACTATGAATTTTGCACAGATCAGCCCTTTCTTGTAGCATCTCTCATTTACTGCATTTAAAAGTCAGATTCAGTATACTTCTGAAATTCTTTTAATTTTCTTCCACCATTGGCAAGAATTTCTAGTTTTCATCAGATTATATTTTCAGGTGATACACTCTACTCAGTAGGTCTGCTATCAGTAGTTCCTTGCTTGGTTAAGTAATGTCATCTGCATTGTTGAATGTGTCATGTACAAAGACCTTCTGAATATGCTTTGTAAAGGTTTGTGATCCGTTTCTACTTGAAAGTTTTTACCATAGACATATTCATGGAATTTCCAACACTAATGCTAGCAATACATTTTCTAAGCATATCACTGTTAAGACTTGTTGCCCATGGAGCAAGAGTATGCCTATCTGTCTACATAGTCCTGCTCCATGGGCAACTAGTTCCGTGTCTTGTAGGATCGCAGTTCCTATATCATTCTGACTGTATGTACTTGCAACACAACTAGCTTGGTCACATCATAGTGTGGTAATATCAACACATGTGTAACTTATTTGAGCATTTTCATTTTCACAGCTCCATTACTAAACTCTGTGTTGCTCTGTTTTTTTTAGAACATAGTTATTTCAGAATAATTTGGTACAATTTTTGCAAGATGTTATATCATTCCTAGTAGCCTCTGTAATTTGCTTGTCTGCTGGTATTGAAATTTGCATAGTGCTTATATTTCCCTAGATCTTGATGCAATCCCTCTTATGTTAGAATTGCCCTTCTTATTTTACATTTTCTGTTTTTAACCTAAAATCGATGCCTTAAAGTATTTATCAGCTGTTTCAGCCTTTTACCAGCTATTCACTTGCCTAACCCTATAGTAACAAATAATCACTTATGCTTACTTCACCTTTCAAACATTCAATTACTTGTGCAACAACTCTTTTGGAATAATATAAAGAACTTACACCTTATATGGGGCATATTAAATATACACAGTTTGCAGCTTTGTCATTTATCTGCCAGAAACTATGGATTGCATGCAGTCCTTTAAAGAACAATATTCAGCATTCTTGAAATCACTTCTTCAATTTTAAGAAATGAATAATGTTCCTTTATTCACTTTACTCAGATATTTTAGATTAAAAATGTAAGTGTCCTTTATAAAAATAAACATACTGTTCAGCCATTCCTTTGAATCTAGTTGTCTCTTAATAACACCTGACTCTCAGTTGTATTCAGTTCCTGTTTTTCTTTACTTCACAGACATACTGGTACTTTTCTAGGCACAGAATACTGAAAGAAGACAGCTTTAGGCATTCTTGAATTAACTTCTTTAACTGTAAGAAATGAGTAATGCCTTGGTTTAGTTTCTTCATTCAGATCTTGCAGATCAATAAAAATATAAATGATTTCTCTTTTTGTACCATCTACTAAACTATTCCTTGCATTCTTTTGGCTTGCATGCTTCTCAATGATAACTAAGCTCTCCATTCTGTTCAGCTCCTGTTCATCTTTATTTCTGACATCCATCGTAACTTTTCTGGGGCCATGAATCACTGTAAGTGTATCAGGATTTATTTTTATATCAAGCCTTCTACTCCACTGAGTAAGTTAGCATTGTAATCCTGGATAGCATTGTTATACTCTGCATGGCATCTCAGTGACACTGTGACTGACTATATGAGCAGTCTTTGCTTTTACATCGTGAATTCTTTTTACCATTCCTATTTTGTCAAAGTTGTATGACTCAGATTATTAGGAAAATTTACTCTTTAAAGGATATTTGGAAAAGGAGTCTGCACTTCAATGTTTTACACTCAAGTCAGTAGTTTTTGATGTAATGCTGACACACATAGCTCTTAGAATAGGTTAACATAACACATACTTGTCTCTCTTCAAGCTAGCTGTTTAAAAGACTTTGCATCACATGATATTATAATCTGTACTTTGTTAAGTATAAGGTTAACATTCTCTTCATTAATTCTTAGAATGTCTTGCTGGTCACCATGTTTGCATTGCTGTAATACTGCCATTGATGTGTTTTTAAACTTTAATGTATCAAGTTTTTTTACTTCAACAGTAGTGCAAACAGAACATTTTCATATTTGTGTTCAAAAGGCAAATTCTTTAAATGTACTTCTTTTTCTATTTACACATCTTAAATCATGCTCTTTTCCAGAACAGATTCTACACAATAGAATAAATGAAGGACAATGTTTGCTGTCATGATTATTAATGAAAGTAAAGATTGGAAAAGGCACCAAACAAAAGGATTGAAAGACTACACTTGGCTGTAGTATGTACTGAGAATGATGCTAATAGTCTGGTCACTATCTTGGCTTTTTCAGTGTCTTAGATAACTCTATATTCTGTCTTCATGAGTTGTTTTTACCTTTCTATTCGAACAATGAGTGAGAAGGTCACTGAAAAACCAATCAGTAAAAACAAAATAAAAACTGCAGCAAAGCTAGAACTTCCACTGATTGACCTTCCATACCTCTTCTATCAAAGGCACATGGCATATATGCAAATGATCTTTATGAACACCAGGTGCTTCAGCTAATCAGCAATTCTGAATACCCTTGTCTTATTTAATCATTTTAATAGACAATTTCAGGTCAATAAAGCCAAACACCACCAGCTGTACATATGCATATTTCAGCCTTTTTATGATAACCTTTTCAACACAGCACAAACAAAGTGTTTGACTAATTATTAGAAACACAGAGCTGTTATACCCAGCTGATGTCCATTATCATTAGGGTCACTGCAAAAATATCCCAAACAACAAACTAAAACAATGAGTGGGATGGTCATTGAAAAACAAATCAGTAAAAACAAAACAAAAACTCCAGCAAAGCTAGAATTTCCACTGAGTGACCTCTCAAACCTCTTTTATCAGAGGCACATGGGATATATGCAAATGAACCTTATGAACATCAGGTGTTTCAGTTAATTGGTGATTCATGGACATTGAGAAATCATTTGCATAATTAGTCAAACACTCTGCTTGTGCTGTGCTGATGAGGTCATAACAAGGCTGAAGTATGCATATCCACAGCTAGTGGTGTTTGACTTTATTGGCCTGAAATTCTCCGTTAAAATGAGGAAGCAAGTCATTGGTATTTAGAATTGCTAATTAGCTGAAACACCTAATGTTCATAAGGATCATTTGCATATATCCCATGTGCTTCTGATGCAAGAGGTTTGGGAGATCACTCACTGGAAGTTCTAGCTTTGCTGGCACTTTCATTGTGTTTTTACCTTTCTATTTGACTGACAGTTTCTTTTGCACACATTGTTTCTTTTTCAATTAAGTTTTTATATGTGCACTAGTAATTTTAAAGTATCTACACCCAGTCACAGCTTTAGATGAAGTTATGTAGGTTTCATTTTAAAGGATTTCCCTTCTTTCATCATTTTGCATGCAACATATTCTGTCTTGTAACAGAAAGCCCTACAACTCAACAACTGCACAGTCTGACTCCATTCTTCAGTTCACTTTATTATAAGCTCTAGAGTCTCTGTGAGACCTTTTGAAGAAAAAAACATGTCTAATAAATCACAGCTTTTTTTTTCTGGGATAACAACATCATTGTTCAGCAGCAGCAGCATCCCCTTTTTTCCATTTTTCTACATGAGGTTGGGGTATCTTGTCAACTGTCACTATCTCTCCTGATTTAATGCCACTTTCCTGCCTTCTTCTATAATCATGCCTGATTGTCACAGCTCTTCTCATGCACATTCAATCCAGCCATCCACCTCCTTGCTGGATACTCTTGTTTCCTCTTGCCTTCTTCATGTCTGTCCCAAATCTTCTTCACCAGAATGTTTTCTGCTTTCCTGTATATGCATCCAAACCATCATAACATGTTTTCTTTGGAGCTACCGGGGCTTCCACCCTGGTGTCCTCATTTCTTCACCTGTCTTACAGTGTGCATCCTACCACCCATCTCAGAGTCTTCATCTCCATCACATCTAGCTTCCTCAACTGCTCAGTCTTCACTGCCCAGGTTTTTGTACCATATATTAGTACTGGTCTCACCACTATTTTATACACATTATTTTTCATCTTTTTTTTTTTTTTGCATTCTTTTGACCACAGTAGAATCAGAAAATGATTGATTTCAGCAATTGGCTAAGTTTCTGGTGTCATTCTAAGGGGATCCAGTATCTGTCTGTCTGGGATGACCTGATTGACAGACATTGATGCTTTGCCAGAGATGGCCTGCATCTGTCACCCCTGGGGTTCTGGATACTGGACAAGGCTCTTGCCACCCCATATAGTGCCTTTTTTAGGCAGTGTTCCAAAGACCAAATTACCACTGTAACAGCTACAAACAAATGCAATCTGAGGCTCATGCTGCTCAATGCTAGAAGTCTAATTCTCAAAATGCACTTGCTCAAAGCACTCCTTAAAATGGAGAACATCAACATTTGTGCTGTAACAGAGACTTGGTTCATGGCAGAAGAAAGCACCCCTGCATTACAAGTCTATAACTCATTCCACATCTTTCGGCCACAGAACTTGGACTGAAGCTCCAAAGATGTTGGTGTTTCCATATTCATAAAGGATATGCACACCTCCTGACTAGTAGCCCAACATAACGCATCAGAGATAGTTCAGGTGCAGCTAACATTAGGTAAGACAGTGATTCAGGTCATAGCCTGTTATAGGTCTCAAACCATGTCCCAAGACTGACACTCCACATTCCTAAGCACCCTGGAGATTATTAGGGTCCAACCTAACACTGTCATACTGGGCAACTTCAACTACCTCTCCATTAACAGGCAAAACTACTCATGTACCAATGCACTTACCCAATGTTTCCTGGAATTCATTAATTCCAGTGCCCTGGACAAGCTCATTCTTACACCACTAGAGGTAGCAACACCCTTGACCTGGTCATTACTAACATGGGCGACCATTACTCTATACCAATAGTCAAGTCCTCCCTGGTTAGATCCGACCACAAACTAATTACCTTGAAAATCCACATCCCCCTCCCCAAGAAAGGTAACCACCATGAGAAACTTCTCCAAAGCTAACTTTGGGCTCCTAAAAACAGAGGTGGCTAAGTTCACGGCACCCATGCAAATGGAGAATAGTTGCATGACTGCCCAATCATACACCTACACCAATGCACTGTAAGAACATGTACACAAATGCATGGATCTCGCCATACCCAATAGAACCAAGATGCTCTCTTCCAAAAAAAAGGAAGCCAATCTGGTGGTCCCCTGCTATAAATAAACTCTACAACAGAAGGAGGAAACTGATGTGGAATAAGGTGAAGTCCCAAGACTGGAAAAACTCCCTTATCAGCCTCAACAAAAAGTTGAGATCCCTCATCAAATCTTATAAAGCTAGTTATGAAAACAGAATTGCAACAGATAGTAAAGACAACCACAAGGCCTTCTATAGTTATGTAAAGAATCTCCACAGCAATACCCAGATTTGCTCAGAGCTACTGCACAATGGTACCTCCTATACTGAGTCAACAGATATTGCCAGTATACTGGCCAACAGATTCATTGCCAACTTTACCCCTCTCTCCACCCCAAAGGACCAATCACAATACTAGTAGATTGCCAGGAACCCAGTATTACTGCTGCACAGGTTAAAACAGCACTGTCCATCCAAGGCCAAGAATACAGCTTCTATGAGACCTGACAATATCCCTGGCTGTGTTACACATGAACTACAGAGTGAACTGGCACCTCACCTGTGTGCCCTGTTCAATCACAGCCTCACCTTAGGCTTTATCCCTAAAAAATGGCGCACTGCTATAGTCATCCCTCTCCATAAAGGGGGAGCGACTACAGACCCTGGGAACTATCGCCCCATTAGCCAGACAAGTTTGATATGCAAAGCTATGGAACACATCATCATGGACCTAATAAGCAAGGATATATGGAATCTCCAAACTCTAGATCCCACACAGTTTGTTTTTGTGAAGAGTAGATCATGCCTGCTCAACTTGGTCGACTTCTTTGAGTCAGTCACTATAGCTGTGGATGAAGGCAAGGTAGTTCATATAGCCTACCTTGATCTGACCAAGGCCTTTGATACCATTTCCCACTCAGGAATCATAGAAAAACTCACTAAGCTAGGCATCAACCACTATAGCACTAGGTGGGTTGGAAACTGGATCACAGATAGAACCCACAGTGTGAAAGTAGCTGACTATAACTCAGACTGCTGACCAGTCACGAGTGGAGTTCCACAGGGATCGGTCTTGGGTCTTCTCTTGTTTGGTATCTACTTCTCAGAAGTCCAGGCCAAAACAAAGGGACTCTGGTTGACAAAGTTCACAGACGATTGCAAGTTGGGAGACATTATTAATTCCCCAAGTGATGCTGACATCCTACAGAAAGGTCTCAGTGAGACCAACGACTGGTGTCAGAACCATGGCTTTAATCTCAATGCCAAAAAATGTGCCATCATCCCCTTTGGGAAAAACCCAGTTCCCATGAATTACCACATTGATTCCACTGAACACAGAAGGCGTTATAAGAGATCTGAGAACATAGGTTGACAGCAGCCTCTCTTTTGACCACCATATTGCCACTGTGGTCAGAAAGTCCTTCTATGTGGTAAATCTCATTACCAACGGTTTTGCATCCAGCAAGAATGAGGTCATTGTCCCCCTCATTAGGCCAGTCATTGAGTACAATGCCCCATTTGGCATGTATCTCACTAGACACCTGCAACAACTGGAGAGGCCACGAAAGTACATCACAAAGAGGATCCTAGGCCTTAAACACTTGTTCTATATGGACAGACGCAAAAAACTCCAACTATTCTCTGTCACATATCACCTACTTAGAGGAGATCTCTGCTTTACTTACAAAGCCATGTCTGACCCAGCTCTGTTAGAAATGCTACATCTAAAGAAATCCCAATCCCTCCACACCACACACTCCAGAGACCTCAGCCTCATTACCACAATCAACAGAATGTGCTGGAGGGACAGGTTCATAACCCAGAGACTGCCCATGCTATGGAATAGACTTACCATTCATGTCAAATAGAGCACCTCACTGGCGCTCTTCAAGAGAAATCTTGATGAGTGGATGGGAAATAGAAAATTCACCCCGGGGATCACTCCAGTGGCTCTACTTGACAGAGGCACTGGGAACTAAGGTCAAGGTGGCATGATGCCAGGGTAATCCTATGGGCTAGGCTTGCAAAGGCTTCAGGGCCATTAGACTAGTACACACCTATGAACCTATGCACTTCTCCTGACACTCTGTGTCAGTTAGCTGTAGTCCATCTAATTCTAGCTTTGTCCTTCTCATTCAGACTTCCCTTCTCCTCAACCATCCCTCACAAGTACTTGAAGCTGCTAAACTGTTCCGCTATTTTATCTTCTACCTCAAGTCTCATCTTCTTCTGACTTCCCCATTTGCTGCCATTACAGCTGTCTTATCTGTACTCAGTTTCATCACGTGCCTTCAGTTTTGCATTCTGTTCCCCTGTCATCTGCTGAAGTTTTTGTTCAGAGCCTGTATGTAGTGCCACATCATCTGCATACAGAGGCTTTGTTAATCTGTTCCATCTGGCTTGTTTGCTAAAATAGTCCAAAGCAATATGAACAGGAATGGGTTCAGAGTTGAACCCTGATGCACACCCACACCCACTGTGAACTCCTCTGTGAGTCTAAACACTGTTCGTACTTATGTTATTGGGTCTGTGTACTCAGCCTGCACTAATTCTACCATTGTTTCTGGGACTTCAAACCACCAAAGGACTGCCCAAATCATTTTTCTTAGAACTCTGTTATATGCTTTCTCCAAGTTTAGTAATGCCCAATTGAACTCTTTCCTCATCTTTAGCTTCTTCTCAGCTTTCTGTCTCACTGCAAACATCGGGGTGATTGTGCTGCAACCTTATCTGAACCTGAAATGCTCATTTCATATCTTGCTTTCTACAGCTCTGCATATTCATTTATCAATCACCCTTTCCAAAACATTCATTCAGTGTAACAAGACTTTGATACTGCTATATTGGCCACAGTTGTGAATGTTCCCATTTTCTTGTACACTGGCACTAGTGTGCTTGTTCTGCAGTCATCTGGGATAAACCTGTCTCTCCATACTGCTGTGAATACCCCTGGAACTATATCTCCACTAACTCACCCAACATCTTGATCATATCTGCCATGACCTTGTCTGAGCCTGCTGCTTTCCCTGACTTCATTTTCCTAAGTGTTGTTCTTACTTCTTCTAGGGTGGGGTCCTCTTCTTCTTTAATCCTAGGCTATGTCTGGGGCAGTACAACTTCTGTGGGATTTTGTTTGCTCAGAAGCTGCTGGAAATACTCCTTCCATCTGCCTTTGATATTCTGTGGACTGGTCAGCAGGTTGTTGCTGGCATCCCTTATGAATGGTGTCAGATGACTATCTTCTTTATGTTTCTCTCTTTGCCTTGCAACCTGATAATGCTTCTTTTTGTCATCTGCTGATTAGCTTTCCAGGATCTGTAGAATGCCTCTGATGTCCTGTTCTTTGCTATTGAAACTGCTCTGTTAGAGCCTTTGTTAGCCAACCTGCATTCCTTCTTTGCATGGTCCAGCTTCTCTAGCTCCCACTTTTTTTCATGCACTCCTTGCTTCTTTTGATGACTCCATGGACTTATATATTCTACCAACAGCTTTCCTAATGTATCTTGCTCCCATAGCTGGCTTGAATACATACCTGTTCTATAGTCCTCACACAAGCTGTTTTGAGATGATGCCATTACTCGTCATCTCTACTTATTCCTCTACTTCCTGAGGTGCTAGAGCCCTGAGGATTTCCTTGAACTCTTGTGCTTTCTCTTCAGTTAATTTCCAGGTCTTCCGCCTAGTCTCTGTTAACTTTCAACCCTTCTCTACCTACTGCTTGCAGCTGACTGAGGCAACCAGTGATTTATGCTGCGGGCTGACAGTTTTACTGGAGATGACTTTGCAATCACTGATTCTACACCAGTTTACTTTCCTGACAATAAGGAAGTATGCAAGAGTTGCATGTTGGCCACTTTTGTGTGCGATCTTGTGATTGTCTGTCTTGCTGAACCATGTTTTGGCCACCATTAAGCCATTTGTCATCCAGAAGGTCTAGAATGGCCTGTCCATCTTTATTCCTGTAGCGGTACTCATGTTTACCCAGGCAGTCTTCATGTCTTGCTCTGTCTTTGCCAATATGTGCATTTAGGTCCCCAATTATTAACACAAACTCATACTGTGCTGATTTGTTTTTTATCAGGTAGATCCTACAACTACTGCCCAAATGCACTTTTTTCTCACTATCATGACCCTGCTATGGGGCATAGGCTGAGATTATGAACAGGGCCCTATCCTTACACTAAAGTCTGAGTGCTGTGAGTCTGTCACTAATTCTGATGACATCTCTCACTGTCTTCTGAAAACTTTACCAGAATTCTCATACCATATTTTTACAGAAAAATGTAGGAATTAAGCACATTGAATCTTTTCTAAACTTTCAGTTGTTTGGTGAACTAGTTTATTTCTGGATCCAAAACTTCATGTTATGTGTTAAGTTTCCTCCCAGAGAAAGAATTCCTTGAAAACACATTTGAGTTTTTTTAGATAAAAAATCAAGTTCTGGTAAATATTTCTTCATTGTCTTTCATGTCAGAACAGGATTCTTAACAAGTTGCTCATAATATACAGTAGATATGAGCCCAGATTCTGTAAAGTTCACGTAATCTGAACCATTATGCCAATGTCAGTGCTAAAGTTGCAGATAACAATGTGATATGATGCAGTTATTTAGAAAAGATTGTAGGAAAAATTCAATTTTGCATCATACTAGTATGCACCCTACACATATTTATAGGAACATCGTGAAGGGTCAAGTCCTAAGAGCATCTAGACTCACGAGTCAAGATGCTCAATTCCAAAAAAATGTGGAGGTCCTACATGATGAATTTCAAGAGAAGAGTTATAAATCAGGAGAGATGGCAAATGCATTTCAGGACAGTATAGCAAGAAGGAATTCAACGGGGAAACCATGCATATATGGTGATGAAGATGGTTGTAATTTAACTGAGGAAACAAAGAATCGTATGATGTTGAATAAGCCTGTGATATCATTCACTAGCAATAACAGGAAAATTAAGGAGATTTTCATGAAGAATTGGAACATCTTAGCTATAGATGAGAAGTTACATCAATTAGTAGGAGATACCCCTAAATTCATATATAAGAATACTAAATCTTTGAAACGTCTATTATGTTATGAGAAAAAAGAGAAAAAGCAGGTAGAGTCAGCTAGGAAAGGGACCTATGCATGTAGGACTTGTAATCAATGTTGTTTCATACTGAATAACAAGTTTACTCATCCAGAAACTGGGAAAGTATACTATTTTGATGTCTATGCAGATTGTCGGACACGTGATTTAGTCTATTTAGCAGTATGTACAAAGTGCACATCTTTCTACGTAGGTATGAAAATAGAATTCTTAGAGAATGCATAAGAGAACATACTTATGCTATTAATAGGGAAGATGATAATAATGCTCTGGCTAAACACGTTATTGATAAAGGTACGACCCACCAATTTAAGTTTATGGCCATGGAATTGATACATCAAGATATTAGGTTAGGAGATTACAAGAATTATACTGAACAAAGAGAAATCCGATGAATCATGAGGCTGCAGGCAGATAAAGCCTCTGGTTTAAATGATAGGATTTCTTTGAAACCCTTTCTGAGTGCAAGGGGTTTTATGCATTCATGCTTACATGACTCAGCTTTTTTTGCTACACTATACTTTTTTCCATTATATATATTTTCATTATTTAATATTTTTCTATACGTGTTTATATATATATATATATATATATATATATATATATATATATATATATATATATACATTATTTTTTTATATATTTTTTTCTTAGATATTTATTCAACATTTTTATCATGGATATTAGATACAGCTTCTGTTTTATTTATATCTGGTTTGTCATACAGCTCCAGATCAACATGCTTGATATATATATTATGATAGTTTTATTTAGATACTGAAGCAAGTCTACAGTAATCAGTTTTTTTGTATAAATATTGCTCTAATGATGTTCTTTACAGTTGTATAAATGTATTTTTAATAATGTATATTTTTAACAGCATTTTTAATAGCATTTTTAACATCATTTAGATATATTTACAAAGATTTTATGAAATGTCTGTTTATTTATTAATTTATGTGACCACATGGCTGGATCTATACAGATTATTTTTCATTCATACATAATTATATAGTACATCTGATTGGTTCAATAGTTAATTGAATGATGCTTTTAGATGCAGTGGTCTGTTAGTTTTTGAACAGTTTGATGAAGCATTCTTTGAAACGTGGAAGCGCTTACTGGATTGAAACATTTCTTTGCTTTTTATTTTTATTTCAGTTTCTTTTTTTGATAAATATAGGTCAGCTTCTTATTGTCGTGGTAAACCTCAGTGAGTTTTTTCCATTGGACCTTGATTTTATGCTTTTCCGAGGCACTTTGCCCTTGCTGGTTGATGTGATACAGGTGATATGTAAATGTACCACAGTAAATTCCGAATATCTTGGCACGCAAAAGACTGTCTCAGTAATAATAATGATACCCTGGGTCTATAATACACAATACGCTCCAGAGCCAGAAAATAAAAATAATCTTTATTAAAACAATAAACGTTAAGTGCTTTCATCCCCCTTAACTATTTACAGGACTTCATCAGAGCAGTTAACTACTAAAATACAACCCTTATATACAGGAAGTACCACAAATAGGTAAAAGGGATGAAAGCACTTAATGTTTATTGTTTTAATAAAGATTCTTTTTATTTTCAGGCTATGGAGCTTATTGTGTATTATAGACCCAGGGTATTATTATTATTTTGAAGTGGTTTTGTTTTTGGTATTCCTCAAAGAGTAATTTTCTTACATCATCTCAGTAATAATGACATACTGAATGATACCCACACGTAATCCATAAGAAATTAAAAATCACTGTCAAACCGTGATGTACATAAACAAAGTCATGGAAAGAATCTCATAATTCAAGCATTCTGACAGTCTTAAATATATATCTATAACATAATGTCTCTAGTAAGTTTAAAGACAACTATGGACAATTACCTTAAATCCATTAGTATAAAAATATAACTCTCACTTACAGATTCTGATGGAATCCATACATTTTCTAATAAAAAAATAATAACGGGAAGCAGCAAACACTGCCACATCTCCACAGCTAACATTAGCTAGCAATGGGTGTAGGGAACACAGGTAACAAACAAACCCACTGAAACTGGGAGATAGAAAAGTAGTTGAGGGGTATGGATGAAGAGGAGGGACATACAACAGGAATGATGGCATAGGTACATAAAGATGGGTGCAGATTAGTTGCTGTTACTTTTGGTGATACCCGAGTCATAGGTAGCTGATAAGGTAAACTGCCACATGCTAGCATTTCTGTTTTGGGGAATATTACCTCTGTTTACATTACTCATTCTCAATTGTTCCTGTTTAGAATTATTCTTATTGAAAAATGTGTTCTTTAAGACACATACTTGTAACTTACAGCAGTTCTGTTTGATTTACCTTTTTGCATGCAGGTATTGTCATCTGCATTAAGGACATGCATTCATTTACCATGTGTAGTATATAGACAGATTTACATAGCCAAAGTAAGCAGTACATAAAGACATATTTATGGATTATCTGTATGTCTTATTGGTAACTCCATACACTCTGTGGGGGACGTATGGAAACTTACAGATTCTGGCAGTATCCATTTGTACTATGTCCTTTTGGTGTTATGTATATTTCTGCATTGATGGTTCTTAACACAAGTCTTATAACTACTCGCTCAATATAAAAAGGATACACATTCTCAGTGGCCTTCTTATGGATACTAAGGTTTTCTGATGATTTCTATAAGTTGTTCAGATGACAATCTGGGTAGTATTTGAATGCCAAATGCATGTAGACTCAAGTGGCATGATGCCATTGTCTTTGGACTTCCATTCAATATATATGTAGTGTAAGGAGTTTGAATCCCACAGATATCAGTAGTTCTGTTGCTTTTACAAATGTTTTGAATGCAGGCATTGGAGTTGCTTTTTATATGTCACATTAGTATTTGTCACAGTCAGTGTTTCATAGACTTTTGTATTGCCCAGGAATGAACCATGCATACAGATACACACAGGGTGGTGATAGTGAACATAAGTGTAATGACATGCACTCATACAACTGTAGTACAGACAGAACAGTGCAACCAACATGTGTAATGATGTCTACATTAATATTCACATGTCCATCTACTTCTAGACAACACCAGGGAAAGGCAGGTGAGTGTCTCCATACTGTGTTACTGTGACCTCTACCTGTTATTGCCTCAACCTCATGTCATGGCACTGCTGTTTATTGTCATAGTGATATTTCCATAACACTGTACACTACAGGTATATCCAGTGTGGACCCATGCTGTGCAGGTGCAAGTACAGACAGGCCAGGTATGTTACTGCAACAGGTTCATGGTTTGTAGCAATGTGTAGCAGACCTGTGATACATGACGTTGATGTCACTGTTTTTGACACAGGGAAATCTGGTCAACCGGTGCAACATCCAGCACGTGAGTACAGCCCCTGTTACTGTGTCATATATGTCATGCTGTCAGTATTCTTTTGCCTGCATACATGACTGTGTTGTCTTTCTCAGGATACTCAGTCCAACACACAGACTCACAACAGCAGGAGTCTATCAGTGGTTTGCTATTCTCCATCTTCCATACATTATCATTTAGTGTACAAATGAGTGGTATGTCTATGTAAAGCATACTGTATGTTTTGATGCTGTTCTAATGGTTCATGCTGGCAATGATGTGATTAATAATGCTGACATTTTTCCCTACACTAATTGAAGTACATCCCTCTTCTACAGCACTGTCTTTCCAGCAGGACTTGCCAGGTGTGTGTTGTTTTTGTATTCGTCCCATATGTCATGTATGTTGTCTATGTGACCAAATTGTCAACTCCCTGTTATGTAGATTCCATGCCCCATACACAGACAAGACATAATGGTAAGTCAGTATTATTTGTAACATTGCAGTCAGATATATGTGTTACATGTCTTGAATGATATCCAGCATGTGATGTCAGCATGTTGTCCTGATCTGTGTCATCTGTCTCTTCTTTTAGCACATCAGCAATATGTATCCTTCTTTAACCCATCCAGTGATCATCATGATTTGATGGTTTCAGTATGGTAGCATGGATTTGGGCACACAAGACAGTGACATGGTGACACAGTCTGGACAAGATGGTGACAGTAATGTGGATGTGGCTGTAGACTCAGATGTGGAGGGAAACTTGTCCAGCCATTCTGACAATAAGGAGAGACTGGATGGTGGACAGGATGAGGCCACTGAACAATAGACCCAAGCTATGAATGCTGCTGATGGAGACAGTTAACCAGCACACATTGGTACTGGCCATCACAATAGATGTAGGTGAACCGATGGTGTGCATAGGCATGTGTCAGAATGTGTCTGCCTACTCCTACAGGCAAGTGAACATTCCCAGCAATGTTATGGATCTGGCTGTGGTACATGAAGGACACAATGAGGTAATGGTGTCAGTGCTTGCTCAGAATGAAAGCATGCTATCTGTGGCATGGTCAGTAGAATTCCTGGCCTCTACAGTACTACAGCAGTGCCATTGTACTAGCAGTGTTCTTCCTGCCCTGACTGTGCTTAGTAGATTGCCACATGGGAAAGGCAAGCCCCCTCTCAGCAGAACCAACCTTGCCCATTGGGCATCAGTGCCTGTTCTCCAGCATGCACACATTTCTACTGCTGAACAAGCTGCTGTGGTCCTGCCAGTCAGGACCAGACAGTCAAGTTACAGTCATCCTCCTTCACCTCCACATGGGGATATCAGCCCCTCAGTCTCCCGTGAGGAGCAATCTGAGCCAAGTGTTTCCATAAGTGGTAGGGGCAGAGCAGATCATGGTGTGAGCTGTATGTATTGATGCCCTAGAGTGAGTTACAGTAACACAGACAGTTGATCCACTATGTCCTATACTGTCATTTTCGCCCCTTGGCAATGATGATTGCTGCTCGGGACATTGACAATGTCATATGTCTGTTTCCGTTGATATGTCTGATGCTATGTAAGTTTGACAGTTCTGCTAACCATAGCTGACTCCATTTATTGCATTCTTTATCCATACTGGACAGTGATATATTTTGCCTGTGATTTTGTTTTGCATTATGTACTGTGTTGTTTACCTGTTTGCAGCTTATTATAGTGGATAAATAAGAATGTGTTACATTGATGTGTGCCATACACTGATACAACAATCTGACTCTGTACTCATACCTGTGTCAGTTGTGCCCTGAGCTGATGATCCCTGTTGTGACAGACTTGTATGTGTTCATAATGATATATGCTGTGATTATCGTGTTATGTCTGATACTCAGTGTGTACATCAAGTGAGTAGTTGTCATTAGATGCAATCGGTGCTGCTGTGGTGGGGCAACACCTGAACATTAATGTTTAGTCTGTGTATTGATATATGTGTGACTTATTATGACTCAAAGTTGTGGGTCAGATGTTGATGTGTTGTCTGGGCTTCAACTTGTGATCACACCCTGCATTGCCTATACCTGTGTCTTCTGCCCCCTATGTCCTCCTGCTCCTCCATTGATACCTGTGGAATCTCATCTTCAGGCATTTGGGTTCTTAGGGTAGTCCAAGCACACCTGCAGCTGGCAGACTGTCATGTGGTCTAGTTAGCATGTTGTGGAGCACGGCACACACCATTATCATCTGTGCTGCTTTCTCAGGCCGGTATTGCAGTACCACCCCAGATGTGTCCAGATAGCTATGTGTCCAGATAGTATATCAAACACACAGTCTATGATGTTTACTGTTGTTTCATGTGCTCTATTATAGATCTCCTCAGCATGTTTGGATGATTCACGGTATGGGGTCATTAACCACGGCACAAGGGGATAATCACAGTCACCTGCTGTGGGGGGTAAGCACACATTTGGTCAGTATATGTATTGTTGGGAGGGATATCCATAGCTTACATCCTAGCTGTGTTTGTGTACTTACCGAGTAGCAGGTGGTGCACTGAAATCTTCCTTTGGCGTGCTGCCCTGTCTGTAAATACTTTCGGTGGACTTTACAGAATCTGGCCCATGGTTTAAACATCTTGATATCTTTATTCTCAATGAGAACTATGAATGAACTGCTTGCTGCATGAAATGCAAATCACTCTAGCTAATTAGCCGTGAATCTATAAAGCCATAATCAACACCTACCCATATGTCCACTCATATTCTTTGGAAAATCTGTTCTGTGCTTTTTTCTTATGACTTGAATATGCATAGCACTGGAACCTCAAACCTAGTTTTCCTCATGAGAAATCACTACATTTACTTTTATACTGATGTTGTTCCCAGTTTATAAATACATTTAATTATTGTTTGTTACCTTTCCACATTGTTAAAGGTGGAATAGAACCTATTACAATTACTCTTGATATTACTGGCATTTAACAATAATTAACACAGTTCCCCTTTGAATATACATTTGTGTTTGGTATTGTTTGTGAGTTATGTGCATTAATTTTTAGCTTTTATTTGTTTTTATTTATTTGAATTTGTTGGAAGAATAATATGATGATCCACGGGCCATGTATTTCAGGTACAGCCTGAGTGATTGGACATAATTACTTTATATTCAGCATTTCAGAATAACATAGTCATTTAACATAATAGAACCTATTTAATTGTAGCCCTTACCAAATGAAAATTTGCAGGGAGGTTTTCAGTCATTTTAAGCAGTATTGGAGATTAGCATTTTATGGAATGACAAAGTAAGGTACTAGTTTTTTGTCTAATTTTGCCAATTAATTAAGCTAGACATTTGAATTTGGTACCTTTTCTACCCAGACAGATAGCTACCACATAAGATCATATAACTGGTCTCCAATATCTGTTAGGTCTAATAGATTTTGAGTTTATTTGCATGCAGGTAAATCAACCATGCTATTCTGTCTGCTCGCTTGAAAATGAGATTATGCTAAATCATTCGGAATGCATCTAAAATATTAAATCTCAGAATGGTGCTGGTCAGGTTAGAAGTATGTTTCAGCTTTAATTTGCAGTGTTTACTAGTCCTAAGAAAATGGGTCTTCCCTATTAAGTTTATATTTCTTGTTGGGTTTGGGGTTGGTGTAATGGGTTATGTGTTTACATCACAGACAGTAGGTGAATAGTTGGTTCTCACTAAGGGAAATTGGCTAGGTTTAAAATGGTCTACAAGGGCAGCTAGCCTAGTACTTGCTTATGAACTAAAACATAACTTATTTATGGCAAAAAGATGTGAAAACTATCTTCTAAGTATGAAATAGTTAGCATTGACCCAGGTGCTGCATGATTTTGAAACTATAAGGCTAGGATATAGTATTTGCAATAATAACTGAAGGCACAAAAGATCAGGTAACATTGTCTTTATTCTTTGAAATTAGATTACCTGAACTCTTACAAAAAAGATCAGCTCTCCGATTTAACAGCAAGGGATAATATTATAATATTTCCTAAAGCTGAAATACAGAAAATCTGTACAGCTGTCTCATGTTCATATGTTACCTGATGTATCATATAAAGCAGAGGAAGATGACCTACAATATCTTATATCAATTAACAAAGGCAACAATCATAATTTTGGGGATCCATTAACAAAGGCAACAATTATAATTTTAGGGAATCTATATATAAATAATAAAATGAACTAATGGTAAAACTCATTCAATTCACAGTTTCTAGATAGATAACTACATAAAAAAAAACAGTAGTTCTTCAGACCATTAAATGGACCACTTATGTGAACAGAATTATTTACAAAAAAAATTTACTTAATGCTCTGTAGAAGTATACAATGTTTAGTAACCATAGTGGTGTTTTAACATTTATATAACAGGAGCTTGAAAAGTATTGGATGAAGGAGATGCTAACAGCTATCTTAAACTAAAACTGTTAAATCCAAAGAGCCCACTTTGAATGATGATATTTCAATCAAATATTTATTGAAAAGTAGGTGATTAGGGCAGTACAATGTATAACAGTACAAAGTATATGGTATACAGACCGCTATCCAAGGAGCTCATTTGCTGGTCTGAGGAGTGCTTACATGTATAAATGTGCTTACCTATTTTAAAATTCTGCAGCAATGGGGATTTGTATGATTATTTCAAGTCTGTTTGCTTTCTTTCAAAGGTTTATACATGCGAGTCATTATGAACGATTTAGAACCTTGCGTGTTGTCTTTCTGAGATCTCAATATGTAATGGAAACCTGCACATAATGATAATTTCCACCTGCACATCTAGCTGTATGATTTTGCCCAGCTAGTGAACATTTAACTTTTAATGCAATACGAAAGAAATACACCTCCCCCATAAGGCACATGTTTTTCCTATCAACTAAACTTAAAATATTCTGAACAATAAATCTTTGTCTTGACTCTCCAAGGTCTCATCTGTAAACCTTCATGGAATCAAGATCTGGACAAAAGCATGCATTATGTTCTTATTAGTTTTGTAAAGATACTTGAATTTATTCCTACCCACTACTGTAGGAAAAAAATCTCTAAATCTTCAGTGTATTGTACCTGAAACCATGCATTTGATAGCACATGGCCACAATCAGTAGCAATTTTATATCTTTACCAAGTCTTCTTTTTCACTTAAACTATTTAAGGAAGCTAGAACAATGGTCACTATATAGTTGTTCATCTATAAAAAAAGGGATTATTTTCAAATTCAACAGATTAGTGTAATGCAAAACCCTTATGGAAGGGTTTAATCATGTACTAAACCCTAGCAAAACCATGTTCATCAGCATTCTACCTTACCTGCTAGCTGCTCACTATGTAGAAAAACATGTATGGGTATTTTAATATCATCATCCCCAACATATGTAGTTGCTGCTTTTGTTTACTAGGAAAGACCAACTGGGTACAAGACACCTTTTCACCACAGACCATAGGAGAATAGCTTCAAACATTAAAAACAAATATAAGTTTTTAAATTACATAATACAGAAAATTAAAGGAAAAAAACAATATTTTTTTTGGTTTTCAGTCACAGGAAGAGGAAAAAATGCAATTATAAACACACCATAATTTGTATATAAGAAAAGGATATCAAGTATAGATACAGTGGTCCAAGAAATGGTAAAATATTAAGCACTGAATTAGATTGATAGGTGAAAACTGATAATGCGTTGTGCCTGTGAAGAGCAATGAATTCGGAACAAAATCAAGGGATAATGGGAGAGTTTGGAGAGAGAGAAGGGTAGAAAAGAAATACAGAAAATAGTTAATTTCATACAGATTATATGGCAGTGTAAAGTGCATGGAAGTAAGGCTGGAATGAGTGAGAAAAGTCATGTAAAGTACACTGTAAAACACTGGGAGGAGTGATCTGGAGGAATGGAAGCTACTATGGAAATGTGAAGTGAAAGGAAATGATAAAACATGTATAGACATAGGACTAGAGGAAAGTATGTTGTTGTTCTTCTTATTTTGGCTTTTCCCAGTTAGGGGTTGCCACAGCGGAACTCCGGTCCGCTAATGATTGGCAGTAGATTTTTAAGGTGCTGAGGTGCCAGCCCGACACCCAACCTTCAACAAAGGCACGCCCATTCACGCATGTCTTTCGAATGCCACTCAACCGTGAGGAGGACATTTCTAGCTCTAGAATTAAAGGAAACTGAGGAAAGGAAGATGGATATAGGAAGCACATTATGATAAGAGCTTAAAGAAGGGGAGAATGGAGGCAAGTAGAAGAGATTTTCAGCATCCTAATTGTTTGCTGTACTGGATATGGGATGGAGAAGGTATGAGGTATGAGTGAAATACCCTGGTAGGGGTGTATTAATCCAATATTACAATACTAAGCAATACTCTAACTAGTGATTACCAGTAAGGCTTCGTTACCTTTCATATAAAACCTGTTTCTTCTGTTGTAATCTGGAATCTAGAGTCAGTAATGAATCCAATAAAGCTAATAACTTGTCAGTGAATTTTTTTGGGAGTTGCACTTAATTTCATGGCTCTGTAAGTGTACACTCTGAAAAACAGAGCAATATAGGAAGGATACATGCCTAAATACTGGAAAAGGGCCATGGGAGTTCCCTAGCATGAATAGCATCAACAACTATGCCATCATTTCTCTCCTGAGTTCTTTGTTAAGGATCACGACAAAATGTATACACAGTCAATTGCTCCAATGTATAGAAGATGGCAAATATGTTTCCATAACTTAACATGGATTCTGGTTGTGGCAGTGTACACAAATAGCATTGCTTCATATCATGAATTATATTAGTAGCATCCTCGTTTAAAGGCAAAATTGACAACTTCATGTTTGAGAGTTATCTAAACCATTTGACACTGTCATCCACCATCTCATTTTCAGCAAGTGTCTAGACTGTGGTATGTCCTTAAACTTACTCCCAGGTTTTCCAGGTATATGAAAGACAAACCTTACCTGTCCAACTGAAAGATAATCCATGTCCAGGATAGTGTTTATTGATATGCCGCATTGTTTGTTCCTTAGTCCTTTGTTATTCTATAACCCCTCTATAGTAAGCATGTCAGTGTTGCTGCATTAGTACCATAGACTCTTGGCTGAGATACTCATAACTCCATGAGATTTAAAGGGAAATGATATAGTGAGCACAGGCAAAGCTGCTGATATTTAACACAGATATCAGGAAGGTAGGGTAATGTGTGCTGCCCTGGATATGTGTGTATATATATCACTGTTCTGTAAAATTTCATAGCCCTTCTATACTTTTCTGCAGAAGAGGTATGTAATGAGTAGTACTGTTATGAGCATATACTGGTACTCTCAAAGGCAACATACATTGGAATGTGTGCACATATTATATTATACAGACACAGAATATATAATAATATATTAAATCCAGTTCTCTGTATGAAACACCATTGTCTAATGTGCGCAAAAGAAATTAGATATAGCAACAGATGCAAAAAATAGTGAAAAAACACAAAAAAGGCAAAATAAAGTTAAAGGGTGTTTCTATCAAGTAGAGGTGCTTTGGTAGGGGAGTGGGGGGCAGGCCACCATTTGTGTGAATTTTGGAATGTAGCCTCGGGGAAAGAAGCGGCTATTTTGGTTTTGGGAGCATGACCAAATTCATCTACATTTAGGAGTAGGATGCAGGTCTGCTCCCTGTAGCAATGAAGTGCAGAGTGCAGACTGTATCCCTCCATTGCAGACCAATGCTGACAGCTTGGTACAGGATTGCTGATGTCTCGTAAGAGGGGTAAGGGAAGGTCTGAATGATAGTCTTCCCTTGATGATATTATAGATTTAACATGGTTGGTTACAATACAGATAATTAATTAAGGTAGATGCATCAGGGTGAGTGAATGCCCCACAATCTAGTAGGGAGAATGGAAAGTCTTCTTATGATAATATTGTGGAGAGAGAAAGTACAGTGCACTGCAAGGAATAGAGAGAAAGCAACATACCCCTTGGAATAATATTCTGGATAGGTAAATAGAAACACTCCCCTGGGATAATACTGTGGGTGAAGAATGATGAAAGTTAGTTTACAATAGGCTGATGACTAAAGAGCTGGATAACTTTGTGTTTGGTTTTTCCATCTGTACTGATGTCATCATTATTATCTTCGCTGACTGAGCTGAAGGAGTTGGAATTTATATTGTGAAATATAAGGATAAATAGTGTTAAGAAAATATCTGATGGTATAATATACATGAAGATCTCAATTCTACCTGTGCTTATTAATAAGTACTTGAAAGTTGTTAGAATTCTACCTGCCAAATAAAGTCTGGTTGAAAATCAGTGGGGTATTATAAGACATAGAGGATTTTGTAACAGACCAAGTTGTCTCTCCACCTCCCACCTCCACACACCACACACACACACACACACACACACACACACACACACACACACACACACACACACACACACACACACACATGCACACACACACACACGCACACACATGCACGATGCACACGTGCACACACACACACACACACACACACACACACACACACACACACACACACGCACATGCACACACACGCACACATGCACACACATGCACGCATGCACACACATGCACACATGCACACACGCGCCCGCGCGCGCGCACACACACACACACACACACACACACACACATACATACACACACTCTCAGGCAAGTTGCTGGTGGATATAGAGAGGGGGCTGGACTCGGGGTAGAGGATCAGCAGTCCATTAAATCCTGGAGTTAGGTTTGATGGAGTATAACTAGGGGAACAATCCAGGCCTTTTTCATTGCAGCCAGGTGACGCCTCCAGGTGTTTCTGCAGTTACATCCTACTGACATCTCTAGGCATCAACTATTGTTTGTCCATACTTGCATTAATAATTCCAAACCATGTGCACAACAGTAAATACAACTGTATTTGACCTTTGTCTAGTGCACGTAAAGATAAATTAATTATTTATATCATATTTATTAATATTGACATACATTTTATGTTTCTCTGAATATTTTAGTTTCTCTGAATATTTTAGTAACTAAGTAGCACAGACATAACTGTTTAGCCTCATATGAAAACTCTCAGCAGGGTGGAAAAATGCTGCTGCCATTGTGTGTGTAACTTCAGTGATTTTAAGTTGTTTACAAAATATTAACAATTTTATAGTTACTTTGTTTACTGTGACATGTAAAATCTAGTTTAAGATTTTGAACTTAAAAATACTACTACTATAAAAATAGCTTGTGCTGAAGATTTTGCCATTTACACTTTACTAACTGCTATATTACAAAGATATGAACATTTCTTTGAAATGCGAGTAAATAATTAAATAATTTGATTCCATCATAAATCTTAGGCTGCATCTTTTGGAAGTTACAGTGCATTCTTCCTCTGCTCCATTGGCAGGCATGAGTTAAGACCTGCTGAAGTCAGCTTTTCCTTAAAACTATTTATTGTTATGTTTCACAAAAACAACAGTTCCAAATCCTTCTACTGCTTAAGATCTAGTAACACGAGTACCCATCCTTTCCTCCCAGAGTGAAGAAATTTACTGCCAGATGCAGAAATATTTAGATGGAGTTTTGGTTGTGAGACCAAGTTGCCCCATGCCTAGATCCAGGGTGCAGATTCATCCCCTTTGCACTGGCATTTGGGTGTGGGCTGATTCTTGCAAGCTGGTGTAAGATAGCTGGTGCTTCCTAAATTAGGATGGTGTAAATCTGGAATAACAGTCTTCCCTTGATGATGCTGCAGAATGAATTGGTTATGGTGTGGATGATGAATTAAGGAAAGTCTACCAGAGTATTACTATAGGGAGAAAATACTCCACTGGGATGATAATGTGGATAGGGAGAAACAAAAGCTCACTGCTGTGTTAGAGAGCAAGGGATGCTTTCCCTATGGATGATATTGTGGGTAAGGAAAAAGGAATGCTTCTTACTTTTAATGAGGAATGGTAAATGTTAGATTATCTCATTACTACCGAGTGCGCCTCTAGGCGTTTCTGCAGTTAACTCCTACTTATACCTCTAGGCATCAAATATTGCTTGTTTATATTTGCATTAATAATTCTAAAACCATGCTACATACAAGAAGGTATCGGAAGATTTCATCTTAAAGCATACGTGATGGAAAGCATGATGTTTGACTTCTGTCTAATGCAGCTAAAGATATATTGAATATTATTTGTATACTTAATATTTGTATTGTGATAATTTCATATTTCTATAAATATCTCAGCATTCAGGCAACACAGAACTGCATAGCCTCATATGAAAGCTCACAGCTGTATAAATTAAATACTGCTGGTAGTATGTGTCTTGCTTGAATAATTACTGAGATATCATAAGCTGTTCATACAACATTACAAAATTAATATTCACTGCTTTTATTTTGACTTATAAAATCTAGTTTAAAGCCTTGAACTGGATGAATGCCACCAATGTAAAGATTAATTTACCCTGAATAGTTTGCCATTTATAGTTTTCTAGTAACACATATGGCTCCAGAGATATGAATATTTGTGCAAACTCTAAGGTGATAACTTTTGTTTTTTAAAAGGCTGAAGCCACACCCACTGGGAGTTAAAGGTACACACTCAAAAGAGCTGTATTGGAGGAAATGAGCTGCTAAATGAATAGCCAGGTAGCCTTGGTGACCAGATTATCTGTTTATCCAGCTTTTCTCATCATTATTTTCCATTAACAAGTTTAACATGCATGAATTTATGTAACTGGAAAATACAGGGATAAATGGATTCAACAAAAATCGATGTGATGTTATTGTATACAAAGTAACTTCAGCTATATCTGTGCTTATTTATCAGTGTTTTCAATGTTTCTTCCTGACAAATAAAGTTTAGAAAAAACAAAACAATGCAATGGAGTATGTTTTGGGGATAAATGGCTGAAAGGGACCATAAGGTAACTAGAACTGCAATTATCTGCATGACACAATATTCTACCACTGGCCGCAGCAACAATGCTACAATGTTGCAGTGTTATGATGTTAAGGATGAGATCAGACCTCCTTAAAGGCCATAAAAGGACACACTTACAGAATGCCAGCATGATCTAAAATAAGTAAAATGGCTGCCAGTTTAAATTCTTCCAATAAATCACATTAATTATAATTGTAGTCTATTTTGTAATTACTTCTTATTCCTTGTACCAACAGTGTGGTCAGACAAATGGATATCTAATGCAGTCATAGGCATTTCATCTTGGAAGTCCTTGAATACACAAATTAAATCACCTCTAATCAGTCTTTTGTAGATTAAAAAAAAGATGGCACTGGCTAAGCCTTTCTCTATATGGCAATAGCCAACAGATTCAATTAATTTGGTAATGCACCTTTGAATTTGTTACACATGCCTTATGGCTTAGGTCATGACTGAAAATGATCATGTACCAGTCTACCTACCCATTTTATAAAGACAGAAACAGAAGGACTACTCGATCAAGAGCTTTATATGCGCATTATACAAAGGGACCAAGACAGCCTTTTTTTTAGAAGTGATAAATCCTCAACAAAAGAGTATATCTCCAACCTCAATCTCAGTCTCTTTAGGACCTTAATGTTGGGAAATGATCTCCTTTTCAGTACTTCTGTGCACTGGCTTAGCAGGCCAAGACTGTAATATAGTTGTAATGATACAAAAGGACCTCTTTATGGTGGTGTTAACATGACTGCTGAAGTTAATTTGTCTGTTAAAAGTTGCACCAAGATCATTTAACTGGGTGCAGTCTGATAATATATCACTGGAAACAGTATATGGACTGGTTTGAGTTAAGGATTCTAAATGCATTGTTTTATATTTTTTTGCTATTAAACATAATATAATTTTCTTATCCCAATGATATAAATAATTCAGTTAATGTTATTGGTCAACTTGGTCATGTGATGCCTTAATCTGCAGCTACTTTGGCATCATCAGCAACAAACTTTTCCATCAAAGTGTCACTCATATTAAATGCTGTTGACATAAAAATACTAAATAAAAATAGACCCAGGAGTAATCCATGGGGAGCATCCTAGATATAATAAAATGAGCAGAATAACTATGGTTTATACTAATTTATGACTCTGCATCACTCAAGTCAGGATCCCACCCAACTGACTGTAAAGGGGTTTACTTCCTATAATTCCATTTTATGAAGGATTGTCAGATGCAGAATATATTCAAATGCCTTACCAAGGTCCAAAAACATTATGTGCGCAGCCATGTTTTGGGGCAAGACCTCCACCAATGAGGCATAAAACTAATTACGTTTGTAAAATATGATCTCCCTTTACTAAATCCTTGCTGGTTTATGTCCAGTGTTTGCAGCAGTAGCTTAGTTAATAATGTTAAAAGAACTCCACCAACTACACTTATTAAAAGAATTATGGCATGAACTGTTAGCATCACCTTTGTCCACCTGTTCTGTCTGTTGGGGGTAATAACAGCTTTTTATTCCAAACAATTATTAGGTAATTTTTTTGATAAAAATGTTGGAACAGGTAAACCAAACAAAGTCTGAGCTGTCCCTTACTCTAGTCAATAAAAAAGGCACCAGGTTCTTCAATGCAGTCAGTCGTGATTTTACCACAACAATAAATAAATAAAATCAGAAAAAAAAACATATTGACCCATCGAACAATACTACAAGTATAATTATTCATTCCTCAGTGATAATGGAACTTCTTCAAATTCCGTAAAACTATCATCACGACACATTTAAATATAGACTTCTATCCAACCACTGATTTTCAGTAAAGGATCTTTAATTCATTTCCCTTTTATACCTGGATAGGATGTTTTCAAGCAATGGTGACAACATTAAACTGAACTGATATGCATTTGATGTAGATATGGCAGAGACAAATATCTTTATTTTAAGCTTACCATCTACAGTAATTGTTCCATTATTTCCTACAATAATATTGTTTTAAAATTTTCTAAAACCTTTAACATGCAGAGAATATTTCTCTCTCTCTCTCTATACATATATATATATATATATATATATATATATATATATATATATATATATATATATATATAGCTATCACTCTCTCTTTATATATATATATTTTTTTTTTGTGCTTCTGTGCCTGCCAACCATCAGATGCATGTGATCAGTTGGCTCATTCATTCCTCAAGGAGCAAGACCTGTTCTTAGCCCATTCATTCTCCATGAGCCAAAAAAAGAAAATGGAGCCATCATTCTAGTAACCATTTGGGCATTTTTAATATGCTGTCTAACCCCACCTCCTGGTGGTGAGATGGGGTCAATGTCATTGCACAGGAACTGCCAATACCCCTGATATAGAGGTGTGCTTGGTCCCTGATATTCCTCTGCAGGGGGCTACTGCACTGGCTTGGGCAGGCCCACAGATGCTCTGTAACCATCCTGAGGCCTGTTCTCAGGGGAGAGACCTTCTCTACTCCTGTGGAGCTCCAGGTCAGCATAGGAGCAGGAACCATGACAACTTTCCCACCCTCCAAAGTGACCATACTGACAAGAGTCATGAGTCTCTTGCTCACCTCTCCTCATCTCTTCCAGTTTTCTGAGCTGCTAATTGATCTCAGATCTTCAGGGTCACACTCAGGCTTTATTCTTCTGCTCCACAGAGCTAGGGCTTATAAAATGTACTGTTTTACTATGACTTGTAAAAGCTGCAATTGTGTAGTTCATGTATTATCTTTGCTTTCCTTGTCACTGATCTAAAGTTACTATAACACTGTTCACTCCTTATTTTATTTTTGTTGGTGGTTGTTTCCTATGCTGAGACCACAGGTACCACTGCTTCTTGGCTAACTATTCTAATGTTCTATTCCAACAAGGCACGCAGTTTGTGTACTAGCATTCATTTTGAAATAGAAGCACCCTCAGGCTGTCTTTTATATTTAACTTTCTCATTTTCTCGGGCCCATTTCGAAGCTTCTAGTTCTACCTTAATGTTATCATGGACCTATATTATTTTCTGACACTACTGATATCAGTCTTTCTTTACCCTTGAATCTGTCCAACATACAGAAATATGATCTAATGACTCAAGCGGATACATGGAACTGATGTCAGAAAGGAAAATATATAAAATATATAGAGTGATTAAAGCAATATCCAACACAGTTTCTTGTCTAGCAGTAAATTTAACATTCTGTTTTACTTAAAAGAAAGGCAAGGCTCAAACAGTTGACTTTCAACTGTTTTACTGGAAGTAAAGGTTTCTCAAGAAACCCCAAGGGCATTTAGATCTCCAGAGAAGGTGCAACAGAGATACAGTTATGAAAGTCTAATATGAATTCATTTAATGCATCAGATGATAAGTTTTTATGCTTCTCCTCCTTTATGCTGATCAGAATTAATCAGCAGAGAGGATAATATATGATTACACACATCAATGGAAACTTCTCACCTGAACTTTTACCCTTGTATGATGATAGCCACTATCCTCTTTTCCTCAACAATGAAAAAGCCGGTGATGGAATATAGAAAAAAATTCTTGTTTCTGGTGTCTTACCCCCATCAAATCCTTTACTAGATACTAGTGCATCGAAAATTATGCATAACTCTTTCAGTCATTTCTGTAATTTAATACATGTAATCATTAATAGTGTATGACAGCTACCATGTGTAAATCCTCGGTTTAATCAAGAAGCCTCTTTGGTGTTAACTCAGTCTTGTGTCTTAACACCATTATCTAAAATCAAAGATACCAACATTTCCAGCTGGCAATGGAATTCTTCCAGAATTGTTAAAACCAGTGGTAAGATGATAATATGACCCACCATGGAACTAATCAATAGAAGCATTTTTGACCTGTATATGTTCAATTCTGGATGGAAGCATTTGTCATTCAGATATACAAAGGCAGCTATCTAAGTGGTTTAGAGAACTAATCATTTATAGCTCTGCTATACCATATATCTAAGATCCTTGAAAAAGTCATGCAAAAACAGGTACCTATCTTACTTGAAACAATGTTCTTTTAACAAATACTCAGCATTGATTTAAAATTGACCATAGGGACAAATCAGTTCATTTGATATTCTCAAATTATATGCATCAGGCATTCAGGTCTAAAGATATCCCATTACACTTTCATGACTTCTTCAATAGATATGATACTGTAAATCATATATTCTTATTGTCACTGCTGTTAAGCACTGATAGAAATCAATAATTTCAGTCCAGGTTCTACAAGTGACTCAATAACAGTATACAATCCATCAGATCTATCGCTTGCCATGTGCCAGTAGTTTTACTTAAAGTTCCTTGTTGGGTCCATTGCTAGCCATTGGGAATGATATTTTGAAACACTGTCTCATTGCCCAAACTGTACAATATGCTGTTGTTCAAGGATGATGCTCTCCAGTGTAGAACAAATATCTTATGTGATATGCAAGCCAGTCTCAGGAATGTTGCATTATCATTTTGGCCTAGTTTTAGTTTGCAGCTAAATACAAATAAGGCAAATACCTAATTTTCAGAAACATTCTAATTTGACCTAATGAGCAAAATCTAAATCTCTGAGCAACAGATGGCCCTGGCAGTGAAACTGTAGCAGTGATAAAGTACCTAGGGATTAAAATAGGTAATAAGATGAGGACAGCAAAACAGTGCAGTAGTCAAAAAGACTAGTAAGCACTCGGATATTCTGTACAGGACCAAGATGTTATTCAGCTCAGACTGCTTAAAGAACGTAACCAGTGATATTGTAATTCTAAAGCTAAGGCTCCTGCTAGCTCCTTAATCCATTCATCAACTTTTTTTTTGCATATGGGGATTGGGTGTCATGGTAGTTTACCCATACCACACACTTGCACCTATGGCCAATTTATAGTGTCCACCTACTGCATGTCCTTGGAATGTGGGAGGAAACGGGAGCACCATGAGAAAACCCATGTGAACTCAGGGAAGACATGCAGACTCCACACAGAAGGCACTCCAGCCAATAATTGAACCAGGGAACCTCTTGCCATAAAGGGACAACACTATCTGCTATGTTACTATGCTCTTTATTATCCTAACTTAAATGTCTATTTATTAAGCAAAAATTAAAGTCCTATAAACTAGGACTTCCAAATTGTTTACAAAGTCCAATATCTTTTGTTCACTCTCCACATGGGATAAATAATAAGTGACACACAAAACAAGAGAGAAGTAGAACATCTTAAGTTCTAAAAACCTGCTAATTATTACATTCATGCTATCTAATAGTAAGTAAGTGAACAAAGCACGTTGCATGTTCCTTGATAACTGACATTTAAAATGTAAATAAGTGTAAGCTAATTTTATATACTTTGTCTCAATTTTGCTCTCCTCTGCATGCAAATTCCACATGTATAGAATATTTTCTAGTGTTTTTCTATAAAAGTCTTCCCTCACTGTATTGTTATAAAGAGTAATTCCCTGATGCCAGTCTATGAATCTAATTGCAACTTATATCCCCTGATGTCAGTATGTGAAAGTTAACTTTGATTTAACATGAACCTAACTGTAACTCTATGTTTTTGTGTTGGCTTGTTGAGCATACATATACTAAAACATTGGTTTACCAAATAGTAAGGAGAAAGGCTTACAAGTGGTCTCCTCTAAAACTACCTCTATCCATTATCACTTGTAGTCCACTGTACAACCATGCTAACTGTCGTATTACATATCTAACGCTCTGTGCTTAGTGTGTGGTTATTTACATGGGCTTGGAAATGACAATATTCTATCAACAGCAATACAATATTTTCTGACAAATGAAAAAGGTCACGTTGATATCTTGGTTAAATCTGTGGTGATAGCCATGCTGTTTTATTTGTGACATTTAACTATCATTTAAGTGTCTGCAGAAAAAAAAATTCTGTCAAACTGTGATTTGCTGGTGGGGGTTGGTACTTGACAGTAGACGTTTGCTCATAAACTGAGTTTCCACTATCACACTAGAAAAGACAACACAGTCTCACATTTCTGCGGATCATATTTCCACTCAAGTCCCTTAGCTTTTTTAGATGCCAATATTTGTGTCAGTAATGCATATATCAAGAAATCCTAGCTTTTGTTACTGACAATGCAGAGCGGCAGCTTGTAGCACATACAGGATCTGATACTTTCAGTGGGTCTATATTATAACATCGAAGACTTACAACTTCGAATGTTATAATATCAAACCCATTCAATCGAAACACCAGAAAACCGAACAGTTAGAATAGCAAATTTTTTTTCCCAGGGAAAAAATTTGCTGTTCCGACAAACATACACACAACACAAGCACACCAAAATAAATAATCCACACACATACACTTCACAAAACCCTACACTAAACCAGACATACACCACTAGCTATCCACTTACCTTAACCCAGCCCTAACCCTAAGGTCCCTAACTATCACACACTCATCTTACCCCCTCCCTAACCCTAACTCACCTACCCCACCCTAATCCTCACGTCCACACAATCGCACACTTACCTGACCTGAGCCCTAACCCTAACTCACCTAACCCACGCCCAATCGCACACTCACCTTCATTCGCACACTTACCTTAACCCAGACCGTAACCTTCACTCCACAGTTGAGGAAATAGCGAAGCTGCAGAAACGGACCACTGAATACTTTCCCTAGGAAAGTATTCAGTGTTTTGCAGCTTCGCTATTTCCAGCGTTCACTCTACTGGGTTCGATATTATAACATTCAAAGTTGTTAGACTTCGATGTTATAATATAGACCCACTTTCAGCATATGTGCTTACCAATAAAAAGGGACAGCTTCCTTTTGAGGGTAGGCCAGAGGATTTAATTATGACATTTTTAGCATGCTATTCAGTTTGATACTAGCTGTGATATTCATGTAGAGAGGGTATGCATAATCCTATTTTACTGATATAAATGAACTCACAAAGTGGACTCAGACTCAGCTTGCACTTTTACACAGTGCACTACTGCATACACTGGTTGTCCAACAGCTGTAGTTTACAAATACCCTATCCCTTCAAACACTCAGTGAATTGACCACTCACATAAGCATTGTTATATTTTCTGTCCATTTTTCTTAGTTATTCTACTACAAATTTATTGGATAAATGTAATTCATTGATAAAAACCATGGGTTAATAATGACCCTCATTCCAAAAGACTTGTTCTCAGTAAAAAAGGCTGACAGCAGGTGTCTTAGAATCCAGTCCACTTAGTAAGCTTGTTTATAGATAGGCTTTACACCAAAGTAAGTCACTTGCATTGAGAGCAAGTCTTTTGGAATCAGGGCAGATTTACACTGAGGGCAACTGTTTTGTAATCTGGCCCCCAGGGTAAACCACAAGCAGTTGGCACAGTGACATGAGAATACTTAAGCTGCAGGTTTCTTCAGCATGTGTTTACACCAGTCCTTTATCTGAGCTCCCATCCAGCAATGTTTAGAGAGGCATCATTCTTTCTTTGTATGCTGATATCTGTGACAGTGCTACTGAAACCAATAAAAAACTAAGTTTGCTGAATAAGGTTGCCAAACAGCATCTTATATCATTTACAAGACCTGATAGTTTTGGCACATGTGCTTTCGGCTAAAACATGACAACTTCCCTTTAAGAACAGACAGGGACATGTGACTGATATTAAAGTGCCGGATGACAGACTTCTGTACAAAATCAGGAGAGGACTGCTTTATTTTGTGAGTACAAAAATGTTAAGGTCGGACACACACAAACATTTTTCTCTTTTTTTCTTATTTATCCCCTAGAAAATCTGCCAGGTTAATTACAGTACTGTAAATAAACTATTATCTGATTAGCAACAGACCACTTCAGCTGCTGGCTCTTTGGTCCTTCAACGTACTTACATCATGGTCACTTATCTGTGCTTTAGTAATGATCTGAACTAAAACCGACCTGTCTAGCAGCTGACCGACTCCCTAGTGACTTCTTAAAAACTGCTGTAAGCTCCACTGCCTATCCTGTATCTATCCTAATCAATCGATCCATCACAGACCAATATGTCCCCATACTCTGGAAATACCCCATATGGTCCCCTCTACAAGGGAGGCCCATCTAAAGATCCCTCTATTTATCAGCCCATTGCCATTCTCTCACCCCTAGCCAAAATCTTAGAGAAATGTATCCATAAGCAGCTCCTAGACCACCTCACTACAAATAACCTTTTATCTAGTTCACAACACGGCTTCCATCCAAAACACAGTACCTCCATAAGTTTCACTAACTACATCAACCTCCTTAAAAACAATGGACAACTAGTCTCTACCATATTCCTTGATATGCCCAAAGCTTTTGATACGGTATCCCACCAACTACTGCTCAGTACTCTAACCTCCTTCAATTTCAACTTTACATCTCTCAACTGGTTCTTTAGCTATATTACTAATCAACAACAAGCAACTAAATGGGATAATAAACTATCCACACTCCTACCAGTCTCTCTTGGAGTTTCTCAGGGTTCCATCCTTGGCCCTCTCCTTTTTATTATATTCACAAATAGTCTAAACACTGCCACTAAATCTGCTTCTATCGTTCAATATGCCAATGACGCTACTCTTGTTTGTTCTGCTTCCACACCCCAAGAACTCCATAATAAACTGCAAAAAGTGTTTATAGATATTGAACATTACCTAAATCAACTTCAACTCATCTTAAACCCAAGCAAAGCAAAGTTAATAATCTTCTCCAACAGGAAATTCAAAGCAAACCCACCTACTCTCTCCATCTACTCCACTAATGGCACTATATTAGAACCAGTTAATCAAACAAACTACTTTGTGTCACAATAGACAACAAAGTAGCATTCGATAAACACATATCACTCACAATTTAAAAAGTTCACATCAAACTTGGTGCTCTATATAAGGCCAAACCTTACCGCACTCAAAACGCCAGACTAGCCACAGCCAGATCCCACCTCCTATCTAGTCTCCTCTACTGTTCTCAAATTTTCACTAACCTGTGCATGTCTGCTTTAGATCTACTAGATTCCTGCTATAATAAAATAGCAACATTTGCTGCTAATATACCCAACATGACCCATAATTCCCTTGCTCTTCAAAAAAATTACAGTTGCTTTAATTTCCCAATCTGTTATCACTCAATCAGCTCATCACTGCTCACTTTATTATCCACAAACCTGAAAACTGCCCTGCACTCTCCAGCCTACTACAACTAAATACCAACCCTATGACCCTTAGATCATATGATAAACCTATACTCAAGGTAACAAAATCCCATAATTACTTTGGTGACTCTCTCTTTTCCTATAAAGTAGCCAAACAGTGGAACCTAATTCCCCTTAATATTCTAAAAACACACAGATAGTTATAGCTTCAAACAACTCCTAAAGGAATACCTTACGCAACAATGGCTATGCTCCTGTAATACTCCTGGCTAGTTTCTCATGCCATCAATCAAATGTTTCTTTTCTGCTGTCTTCTCCTTGTCTTACTTCTATGAAATGTAAATACCACAATGGTTTATCTTAATTATGTATCTAATGATTTTCATATTACTGTCTGTAGTAAGGCTTAGGAAATGTAATGTTTTCTGTTTACATTCTCTTTTTCTAAATTGTGATTGTAGGCAACTGTTAACCTTTTTGTATTTTCTTTGTAAGTCATTGCAAAATTTTTGTAATCTTTTTGGTACTATTGTTGTGGAGCTGTTCTCCCTGGGTCTCCATCAAAAATGGGCTACTTGCCCAGCCAGACACTACCCGGTTAACAAATGTAAAATAAATAAATCAGCGTAGGATATTTTTTGTATGCTGATGTCTCTGTCAAAGTTGTCTGAATAACTTTATTGAATTTCACTGTGTACCTACCCATGACTCATCTTGTAATCGCTAAAGTAATTTGAATAACTTTATTGAATTGCAATGTGCTACCTACCCATGACTCATCTTGTCATTGCTAAAGTAATTTTCTTCTCACTTCTACCTGGTCTGAAATGAAATACAGATGAGTAAATAATAATGTTAAACTATGCCATACCAGAAAATTTAAATTGATATCTGACAGGTTATAGTCGCTTACAGTCAAGCATGTACATTCCATTATGTTACACACAATATACACTACTTAAAGATTTAACAGTCTATGTATAGATGGGATTACAGGCTTCATCCTGATTCCCACTTATAGTTACCTCTTTCGTCAAGAAAGTAAATCAGTTTAATACTATACTATTAAAATTAACCAGTTTAGTGCAGTAGCATTTTGATGCCTTGTGTTACACTGTATAGTTATTCTTGTCCTGTGAAAGAATTCAGTGTGATTTTAAATTATAACAATGTGATGTACATAACTGAAAATTAAAGGGAGAATGTCTTCAGAAACAGATTACAAAACTTAGAGGTAAACTGTCAAGCTAATTTAAACTTTTTTGTAAGGGTACATAGTCTTTTGAAATATACACACACACACACACACATGTATATATATATATATATATATATATATATATATATAGATAATTTTATATATATATATATATATATATATATATATATATATATAGATAGATAGATAGATAATTTTATATATATATATATATATATATATATATATATATATATATATATATATATATATATATATATATATATATATATATATATACATATACAGTGTATATAAAAAGTGTACACACCTCTGTTAAGATGCCAGGTTTTTGTGATATAGAAAATGAGACTACAATAAATAATTTCAAATCTTTTTCCACCTTTAATGTGACCTATGATCTGTACAATTCAATTGAAAAACAAACAAATCTGTTAGGGGAAACATATAAAAAAAGGTACAATAAGCTGGTTGCATAAGTGTGCACACCCTTAAACTAATACTTTGTTGAAGCACCTTTTGATTTAATTACAACATTCAGTCTTCTTGCATAGGAGTCTATCAGCATGGCACATCTTGACTTGGCAATATTTGCACACTCTTCCTTGCAAAACCACTCCAAATCTGTCAGATTGTGAGGGCATCTCTTGTGCACAGCCCTCTTCAGGTCACACCACATATTTTCTATTGGATTTAGGTCTGGACTCTGGCTGGGCCATTCCAAGACTTTAATTTTCTTCTATTGAAGACATTCTTTTGTTCATTTGGATGTATGCTTGGGGTGATTGTGTTGAAAGGCGAAATTCCTCTTCATCTTCAGCTTTCTAGCAGATGCCTGAAGAGTTTGGGCCAAAAGTGACTGGTATATGGAACTGTTCATAATTCCCTCCATCTTGACTAAAGCCCCAGTTCCAGCTGAAGAAAAGCAACCCCAAAGCATGATACTGCTACCACCATGCTTTACCGTGGGGATGGTGTTCTTTTGGTGATGCAAAGTGTCTTTCTTGCGCCAAATGTACCTTTTGGAATTGTGGCCAAAAATTACAACCTTTGTCTCATCAGACCAAAACACATTTTGCAACATGCTTTTGGGAGACTTGATGTATTGTTTTGCAAATTTTAGCTGGGCCTGGATGCTTTTCTGTGTAAGAAAATGCTTCCGTCTTGCAACCCTTCCCCATAGTCCAGACATATGCTGAATATGGGAGATTATTGTCGCGTAGTACACAACCAGTACTTGCCAGAAATTCCTGCAGCTCTTTCAGTGTTGCTGTAGGTCTCTTGGCAGCCTCCCTGACCAGATTTTGTCTTATCTTTTCATCAATTTTGGAGGGACGTCCAGTTCTTTGCAAAGTCACTGTTGTCCCATATTTTCTCCACTTTTTGATGACTATCTTCACTGTGTTCCATGGTATATCTAATGCTGTGGAAATGTTTTTGTACCCTTCTCCTGACTGATATCTTTCAACAATGAGACCCCTTTGAAGCTTTATGATCTCTCTGTGAACCATGGCTTTTACTGTAGCAGGCAACTGAGTAAATATCAGGAAAATCCTACTAGGACAGCTGAACTTCATTTGGGGTTAATCAAAGTCTCTTTAACTGATGTCAGGTGTGTACCAAGAAGACTGAATGCTGTAATTAAATCAAAAGGTGCTTCAACAAACTATTAGTTTAAAGGTGTGCACACTTATGCAACCAGCATATTGTAGGTTTTTTATTTTTTATATTTTTCCCATAACAGATTTGTTTGTTTTTCAATTGAATTGTGCAGGTTATAGGTCACATTAAAGGTGGGAAAAGTTTTGAAATGATTTATTGTGGTCTCATTTTTTATATCACAAAACCTGGCATTTTAACAGGGATGTGTACACTTTTTATATCCACTGTATATACATATATATATATATATATGTGTGTGTGTGTGTGTGTGTGTGTGTGTGTGTGTGTGTGTGTGTGTGTGTGTGTGTGTGTGTGAACTGTACAGAACTGAGTTGAGTGATGTTTGGAGAGATGGCCAAATCAATTCAAGTCATGCCCATTTGCCTAGGAAACAACCCATTTGGTATTAAAGTCATTATATTATGGACCTCATACATCAGTGTTTTTTTTCTGTGAATTACAGTCCTGAATGTTTTCTCCTGAGTAGATTTTTGTGGTTAAACCAATATTGGCTTTGATACTGACTGTGCAGCATCTTTGTAGACTAGAGCAAGGGTGACATTTTTGAAATATTGCTTCAAAGACCTTTAAGATGTACCACTCTGTAACTATACAAGTCTAACATATAGCAATGCTTTAACTTAACACATTTACAAAAACATCTAGCAACCATTTAGTCTGTGACAATATTACAGTTTATTCTTACTATAGAAAAGTAATAATTGAAACTGCAAATATACTTACAGCCATGCATTTAGGAAGCTACCTTGTAGAATACTGGCATTTAATCATAACTACAGCTATATTTTCTTATTGTCAAATCAAGTAATTAGCACATTTTTTGATTCTTTAGTTTCATTAATAAATAAACATTTTAAACATTTTAAAGTGAAATTATTCATTAAGAATTAAAAAAACAAGAGTCAATATTTATATTTCTTAAAATATGATCCACTGGATATTCTTGTTCTCTTACAGTTTAATAGATGCATCAAGATTTTGAGATTATTATCACAAATATCTCAAATAATAGTGTTTTAAGAGGTATACAGTTTAGCTATAATGCACAACTGAGTATGGGTAGCAAAGGATTTACCCACAGTTGCCATGTGTTGATCCCGAGGGTGAAGCCTAAGTGATGAAATGAAGCTAATTGTGGGTAAATCCTATGATACCCGCATCCAAGACTAGGTTATTACTATTACATAATGACATTATTTAAGAAAGAAATTGCTTACCTTTCTTAACTAATGTGTTTATAATGATGCTGTAGTGTTCCTCTGTGTTCTTCCTTATTTACTGATTTACTGAGGATGTGTATGTGACATGAGCAACAGATAAAGAGAGAATCTCCATTTTGTTTTTTTCTATTTTTTTTTTTTTTTTTAACGGCTGAGATTTTCTGTGGAACAATGCAGAAATACAATGAAAATCAGGTATACTTCTGAGTCTTTGGTTTTGCAGAATGTTCCTGATTTTTTTCTTATAGTTTGATCTGTCCCTTAGCATATGCCAATACAAAATCTGGCCACTCAATGGTACTTCAGGGGCCAGACTTTTTTTCTGTTGGTATATGCAAATTTTACAACAGGTGTGCTGGTTGGGCTGTCCAATCAGTGTGCTTATTTTTAAACAGTAATGAGCTGCTATTGTATAATATTTATTTTGCTACACTTCTGAAAAACAACTGGCAAAGTCAGTCAAAAACTGAGGCAGTCTGACATAAATAAAAAAGCTACTGTACTACACTATAGTTTGCACATATATCAGTCTGATATTAAAAATAAATAGAACCACATTATGCCACGTTATTGAGACTTCACTACAGATAAGCATTTTCTCTTTTTGCCCTTTCTGTCAATCTTCTCAAACTGTTGCGATTCCATTGGGTCACAAGCCCTTCAAACAATAAGACTAAATAATCACTCTTTAGTTTGCATATTTTTACAACAGCAATAATGGTCTATTATTATTATTATTATTATTATTGCTGTTGTAAAAATATGCAAACTAAATAACATCGAATAAATAATAACGAAATCGGAATAAAGATAAACCTGTTATGCACTACTGTAATGTAACACTTGACTGTAAAAGCAGTTTCAGAGGTGTGCAACAATTGTTACACACCCCCTAAGCACTGTGATGGTTGGGTATATGGGGAAGAAGGTTTATTTATTTATTTTATTTTTATTTTTATTTTATTTTACATTTGTTAACCGGGCTAGTCTAACTGGATATATTTCCATTTTCAGTAGAGGCCCAAGGAGAAAAGCTCCAGTGGCAACTAATAAAAATTTAAATTTAAAAATTAAAAATTAAAAATCAATATTAATACATAGTAAATGAAAGGATTTCAATACAAGATTATTAAAAATACAGGAAGTAATAAGAGTACTAAAAATATAGGAGTATTAATAAAATAAAGTAGGTATTTACAATAGTAAAGGTGTCAATATGTACAGGATAATTCAATATGCAGTAAGATACACATAGACTATCAGTACATCAAACAGGATAGAGACTTTCAGAGCATCAAGCAAGACAGATTACACCAGTATGTTGAAATTCTGTTAAGCAGTTACAGTCCTACTTCAATGAATGTGAAATAAGTAGAGGTTCAAGAGGAGAAATATCTGTAGTGAAGGAGAAGGTTAATTAGGGTTGCTGCAGGGGCATAACCAGTGTGTTTTGAGGTGTCTTTTGAGGTTTTGTTTAAAGAGAGGCAGTGAAGAAATTTAAGTTAGTTCATTAGGCAGTAGGTTCCATTTTTTTCCACAGAGTTGGAAAACAGAGAAACTCCAGCCATGATGGGAGAGTATAGGAGTGCTGTTAGGTTTATAAAATATCTTGTGGGCAATGGTGAGTTGGGAGACTTTCAGTTGGTTTTGAAATTCAAGCCAGCCTAGCTGCATTAGATTCAAACAGTGGTGTGTTCTAAAAGGATTGTCAGTGGCAAATCTGGCAATGTTATTATAAGAATTATCTAGTTTGATGAGATTATTTTTCTTTAGATTAGTGTATATTAGTGAGGCATACAGAAGAGTTGAAATTAAATGGGAGTGTGCAATTTTAGTTCTGGCTATTGGTGTTAGGAAATGTTTAAATCTATATAAGGAGCCTATTTTTCTGTTGACAGTTTTTATGGTGTTATTTATGTGGCTGTCAAATGTAAGGTTATTGTCAATAGTAATTCCTAGCAATTTAGTGGTAGAATCGGGGAATATAATTGTGCCATTATTGGAGATGACAGAGAAATCTATGGGGGAGGATTTACTGGTGGGTGTGAAGAGAAGGTGTTTAGTTTTTTTGGCATTGAGCTGGAGGTAACGTTTTGTGAACCAAGTTTCAACTATGTTGAAAACATTTTGAGTAAGAGAATGTAGATCATTTGGGGAGTTTGCTGAGCATACTAGTGTAGAATCATCTGCATATTGAATGCAGGTGACTTGTGGAATGGCTACATGGAGGTCATTGATAAACAGTGAGAAAAGAAGTGGACCTAGAATAGAGCCCTGAGGGACTCCGAGTGTGACTGGCAGAAGGGATGATATATTATTTTCCCAGAGAACTGCCTGTTGCCTATTGGTAAGGTAGGACTTGAACCATTTAACTGCCAGACAGTCAAGGGAAAGGGATTCAAGAATGTTGATAAGAAGGGCATGGTTTACCATGTCAAACGCTTTTGAGAGGTCAATAAAGAGTGCAGAAGAGAGGTCGTTTTTATTATGATTACTATTAATGGCTTCTGTAAAAGATAATAGGGCAGTTGTGGTGTTATGGGATAGCCTAAAACCATGCTGACAGTTTACTATGATGTTATGTTGAGATAAATGGTTTATTAGTTGTTGGTGAATGCATTTTTCCATAATTTTTGCTAAGGGTGATAATAGAGCTATTGGCCGGTAGTTAGAACAATCATTAGAGGTACCTTCTTTGAGTAGGGGGATAATATGGGAGATTTTCCAGATGTCTGGAATGATTCCTTCTTTAATGGTTCTATTTATGAGGATGGATATGGGATAATAAACTACTTTGGCTGCTTTTTGCAGGTAATCAGATAGCAGCTGGTCAGCAGAAGGAGTACAAGGTTTAAGTTTTTGGATGAACTTATAGATGAGAGTGGTAGAGATGGGTTGCAGAAGGAATGTTGGTAGAGTGCCAGGTATGGTGGTGGGGAGGCTTGAGTTGTCAGTGACTAGTTGAGTGGCTAGTGATTGTATGGTCTCTGTGAAGAAGGTATTGAAGGTATTGGCAGTTTGGTGGGGGGTATTTTGTTCAGTCTGAGATGGGGTAGGTATACGTGAGTGGCCTGGGAACAGGAGTTTATTTATACTAGACCAGAACTTTTGGGGATTATTTTGGTGATTTTGCTGTAATTTACAGTAGTAGTTCTTTTTGTCTGTAAGTATTGCCTTTTTTGTAATATTTCTTAAATGCTTAAACGTTTGTTCATCTGAGATATTTTTGTTAGCTCTCCATTTAGCCCAAGACTTGTTCCTAAGTAAAATGTTTTGTCTGGTTTCTTTAGAAAGCCAGGGGGCAGGCTTGGACTTCATTCTAATGGACCGTTTGGGTGTGTGCTTATCTAGGATCGATAAGAATTTAGAGTTTAGGTATTTAACAGCTTCTTCAAGTGGTAGGGTTTTTAAAGGGTTCCAGTCACAGGCTCTAAGTTCATTTTGGAATAGTACTGGGTTAAAGTGTTTGTTGGTACATGCAATCCTATATGTGGGGGGGTTAGAGATATAATTTTTTTGCCTTAGGATGTAGGTCAAAGAATGATCGCTTACATCATCTAGCAGGGTTCCTACCTTGTAATCTTGTTTCTGTTTATTTATGAGTATCCAGTCTGAGGTGCTCTCTTTCTTATTTGGTTTATTGATTCTAGTTGTGGAGGTGATAGTTTGACTAAAGCCATGAAGGTTGATATGGGAGGTAGGATTATCAGCGTTAACAACTTTCCAGTCAGTATTAAAATCACCAAGTATTATTGTTTCTTGGGTGTAGGTTGAGGACACCCAGCTTAGAATATCCTCTATAGTACTGATATTATTACCGGGGGGTAGGTAGATACAGATGATATATAAAGATTTATTTTGGTTGATTTGTAATTTGGTGATAAGGACTTCTGCCTTACTATGCTGAGGTGGGTTGTATGGTAAAGTGGAGATTTGAAGTCCATCTTTGAATAGAACTGCTACTCACCCACCCTTGCTTTTTATTCGGTCTTGTCTTAATATATTATATCCTTGGGGAATGATTTCATTGTCTTTGTTGTATAATTTTAACCACGTTTCTGTCAGCAGAAGATGTCAAAGCAGTGAATATCTAGAAAGGTGTGAAGATGGATTACTTTGTTTTTAATACTGCGGATATTTAGGTGTCCTATTAGGAAAGAGTTAGGTAGTTTAGGGTGGGTTATTAGGGTAGCAGGATTGGTAGGGCTAGGGTTAGGGTGGATGTCACCATCTTTTAAGGAGAGATTACTTAGTTTGATTGTAGAAGTATTTATAAAGTTGGTTAGATATTTTACTTTCTTTACAGTGGGTTTATTGTATTTAATGTGGGAGAATCTATGGTATTTAGGTAGTAGATAGGTGGGAACAAAAGTGATATTAGTTTGAATATTAGGGAGTATGGGAGTATGTATAGTTGTTTGTTTTGGAGAGCAATTAAAATGGTAATAGTACAGTTTTTCAAAGGAGGTGATGAGGTAGGTGGAGGTGAGAGCAATTGAAATTAAAGCTAAGAGTATAGGTTTGGTCATTTTAGTTTTTACTACTAAAGACATCTTGTGGAGATATGTATAAGAAGTTTTAGGAGTTAAGTCTAAAATTAAAAAGGTGGCATTGGATAAGAAGAGGGTTTAGAGAAGGAAATTAATACTTGTTAGCTAGAAAGAAAGGGATATGGTAAAATACTCTAAGTATTAGGTTATAGTCACTGGTAGAAAAAAGATGTATGGGTGTGGTTAATTTTGTGAGAAGGATCGTGAAAGGGATTGGCTGATTGGGGGAGAGGGTGTGGTTTAAGAAGTATAAGCTTAGGACCAATGGGGGTGGGTGGAAATTGGGGTTAGGGTAGGGGAGCAGAGTGAGCCCATAGGGCGAACGGAGCGGGTCACAGCTGAGAGAGGCTGGGGCGCAATCAGTTATACAGTGAGACTGTGTTCTACAAGCTTTGAGTAGGTAAGAGGCACTTTCTTTATTTACTTAACATAAGACATAAGGGGTGAGCTTTTAGTATAGATGTGTAGGGGAAGAGGTAAAATTAAAGAGTTCTATAGCAGGAAAAGTAAGGTTATTTAGAGAGTCAATTAAGTAGTTCTATAACTGGGGTAGTAAGTGATAATAGAATACGCTGTCTGGTTTATTTATATTTAAGGCTAACAAGGTTAAATTCCTTTTTACAATCCTTCAAGGGGTGGGGGGTAGTTACCTGTAGTAAGAGTACTAACAGGGGTAACTGAGAGAGGCTAGTACATAGGGCTAGAGGAGTATGGCTGGCAGTTAGAAACAGCTTTACATGCCTTAAATTCTGCTACCCTCTAGTGGTATATATAGGAAATTACATGAGATTCACTAGTATAGGAGGTAACGGGAGGAAAAAAAGTAGTATAGTAATAGCTTAATAGATGGCCTATGGGGTAGGTCCACAGGTGTGCTGGCCCTTACAATTAGTACAACTTTAAAGCACTCACAATTTAGTTAAATACCTAAAATAACTGTAGGTTGTCACCTACACTGTGAGGCTGAGCAAGGAGAGACTAGGTAGTTCATGTAGGGTTTTCCAATTGGATATTCCCTCCTGTTCAGATAGCATTTCTTTGCCTTGCTAGGTTGCTGAGAAGGGGCAGCCTGTAACTCAAGCACAAGGCTGAAAGAACTGTGAGGCTGAGCAAGGAGAGACTAGGTAGTTCACGTAGGGTTTTCCGGTTGGATATTCCCTCCTGTTCAGATAGCATTCTTTGCCTTGCTAGGTTGCTGAGAAGGGGCAGCCTGTAACTCAAGCACAAGGCTGAAAAACTAAAATAACTGTAGGTTGTCACCTACACTGTGAGACTGAGTAAGGAGAGACTAGATAATTCACGTAGGGTTTTCCGGTTGGATATTCCCTCCTGTTCAGATAGGATTTCTTTGCCTTGCTAGGTTGCTGAGAAGGGGCAGCCTGTAACTCAAACACAAGGTTGAAAAAACTGTGAGGCTTAGCAAGGAGAGACTAGGTAGTTCACATAGGGTTTTCCGGTTGGATATTCCCTCCTGTTCAGATAGGATTTCTTTGCCTTGCTAGGTTGTTGAGAAGGGGCAGCCTGTAACTCAAGCACAAGGCTGAAAAAGGACTGCACACTGCTCGGAGGACAGGGGTTGTTAATTATGGCAAGGGGATTTAAAAATCCCGTTCCTTCGGTCTTTGAATATCTTTCCTCCTGTGTTCACTGAAGTTTACAGATGTCAGTCTGTAAGTTATTTAAATTAGGGAAGTATTTAAGCAAGGTCCCTGACTGTTTCCTTACTTGCTGTCTAAGTGACAGCATTTAATAAGAATTTACTGGCTTTCAAAGCTAGTAAAACCCATCCTATTTTATTTTTTTTTTTGCAACTGATAGTACGTGGAGGAGATAAGACTTCATGTACTACAAAGAGTTATGATCAGGTCTCACCAATCATAATCATAACCTTTTTCTCAAAGTGAATTTCTTGGCATCCATATCTTGAAGACATAATAATGTGGTTATGATCAGAGACATGATCATAACCCTCTATGTATAACACTCTAAAACTCTAAAATAATCATTTTTGCTGGTTCACCCCCTGACATTTTGACTCTCTCTCTCTGTATAGATGCAGCTACAGATAAGCTGTTTAGATAGATGAATAACCCAAAGCGTAAGAAAAAGGAAATAAACCTGTTTTCTCTGAGTTACACAAACACAGAAACGTACAACAGCTGCAACAAAGCAACACCTGGTATATTGACATGCTGAGAAAATGACACCACATTAAACATAACTAACCATTATTTATTTATTTGTTTGGTTTGTTTATTTATTTGATTATAATTATCAGAATAGTCTAACTGGGCTGAAAAAAAAAACTTTTCAGCAGAAGTTCGGGGAAAAACATACACAAAAAATATTAGACAGATCAATAGGATGATGTATAGATTGTACAATTAGTAAATCATGTATAATGTATTATACACTATTATATCTGCTTAACAATGCTGTCATAACAACGGTATGCCATAAAGACAAGACATTATACTAGTAAATATAATAGCAGGTATTCTGCAATGTATTTTACAAGGTATACACTTGAAGTTATGAATTGTATCCATGAAAAATACAGTTTTAGATTTGTTAGATTATAATGTATTATGATTCCCTTGGCATAGCAAAGTAGTAGTTTGACTAAAAGAACCAGATAGGATTAACAGTATTTGAAAGATTACAGCTAAAATATGAGATAGAGCAGGCATGTTGCAGAGTAGGTAGTACTGAGGTAGAATAAAAATGAGGAGAGGCTGTTGAAAAGAGTGGAGAAACAGAATATGAATATCATAATATTGGTTATATGAAAGCTGAGAACAGTGGTGTGAATATGGGGAAGGATAAGAGAAAAAAGGAAAAATGTGGATAGCAGTGGAAAATTAGAGAGATGGGGAAGGACAAGGAGAGATGGTCAGAGGAAGATGGAGAGGGTGATGAATATAGCATATGGCACATATGTCCAAACCTACACCAAAGTACTATACGAACATTTATATAGCTGCATGGAATCTGGAATATCCAACAGGATAAAATCATCCTCCACAAGAAAGAGTAAACCTGTCTGGTGGAGATCTGTAATAAATAAACTATAATAAAAGGAAAAAATTTGCTGTCCAGGGCAAAGAAGGAGAAAGTGCCTAATTGGAAGCAATCTTTCCTTAGCCTGAACAAGCAAATAAGATTACTAGTGAAATCATCCAAAGCAAACTTTGAGTCCAAACAGGCAACATCTACTAAAGGCAATCACAAGGCCTTCTTCACATATGTCCACAGTCTCAAAGAAAACACCCAGATCTGCTCAGAATTGGTGGCAAGAACACCACATATACAAAATCCATAGATATAGCCAACCTGCTGGCAGAAAGGTTCAGTGAAAACATCACCCCTCTGTACCCCCATCAGTAAATCAGGACATACTCAACACCTGCCCCCCATCCCCTTATCTCTAGGGAGCAAGTTATCACTGCCCTCTCAAAGGCAAAAAATACAGCCTCCATGCGATCCAATAACATCCCAGGCTACATCCTACATGAACTAAGGCAGGAATTTGCAGCACCATTAGGCACCCTATTCAAACAAAGACTGAGTACTGGCTTCATCCGAGCCAAGTGGAGGAAAGCCACTGTCATCCCTTTGCACAAAGGTGGCATGTCCACTGATCCAGAAATTATAGACCCATCAGCCTAACTAGCCTGATCTGCAAGGTCATGGAGTGGATTATCATGGACCTCATTAACAAGGACATTGGCAACCTCCAAACACCCAATCTCACACAGTTTGGTTTCATCAAGGGGAGATCATGCCTGTTAAATTTAGTTGACTTCTTTCAGACAGTCACCAAAGGCATGGATGAGGGGAAGATAGTGCACACTGCCTACCTTGACCTGCCAAAGCCTTTGCTACTATTCCCCACTCAGGCATAATAGAAAAACTCTCACGACTAGGCATCAATCCATATGTTACCAGATGTGTAGCAAACTGTCTCACTGACAGAGCCCACCTAGTCAAAATAAGGGAAGCCACCTCGAGCAGTAGACCCATAATAAGCGGTGTACCCCAGGGATCAGTCTTGGGGCCTCTGTTGTTTGGGATATACTTTTTGGAGGTGCTGGTCAATACCATTGGGCTATGGCTGACAAAGTTTGCAGATGACTACAAGCTCGGTGCTCTCATCAGTCCTCCTAGTGATGTGGACATCCTCTAATAAGGTCTCAGCCAAGCAAATGAGTGGTGCCAGAAACATGGCCTCAAACTGAATGCCAAAAAATGCATCATAATCTCCTTTGGGGAGAGTGATATCCCCACACAAATTATCACATTAATAATAAGGTCCTAAGCATGCAATCAGTCATAAGGAACTTGGGAACCCAGGTTGACAGCAAATTGACTTTTGATGACCATATTGTCTCCATTGCACAGAAAGCATTCTACATGGCCCACCTCATTAGTAAGGGTATCTCATTGAGGGACAAGGTGGTCATAACATCCCTGTATTCTTCCCTTATAAGACCCATTATTGAGTACAATGCCCTTTTCAGCATTTACCTCACAGTGCACACGCAGCAGCTGGAGAGACCACAGAGGTTCCTCACCAGGAGAATCCAGGGCCTCAAACAACTACCCTACACAGATAGGCTAAAGACCCTGTCCCTCTACTCAGTCTCCTACAGACTCCTCAGAGGTGACCTCTGTCTGGCATACAAGGCAATCTCAGACCCTGCCTTCATGGGACTGCTGCATATCTGCAAGTCAAGCTCCAGTCAGATAACCCACATGCATGACCTCAACCTGGTCTGTGACATCAAGAGGACTTGTTGGTGGGACATATGTGTGGTCCAGAGACTCCCCCTTTTGTGTAATAGACTCCCTCTCCACGTCAAGTGGAGTACCTCATTAACCCTTTTTAAGTGCAACCTGGATAACTGGATGAGGAACAGAAAATACACCCCTGGGATTCCACCTGTGTCCCTGCTGGACAGTGGCATCAAGTGTTGACTTGTTGGAACATGGGATAAATTCTTGGCTAGACTTGTAAGGGCTTTAGGGCCAATAGCCTAGTAGCTTCTTATGATCCTATGACACAATAGAAAATGTAGTATCTGAGAAAAGTGGTAAAAGGAGAATGGTGGTGGAGCAGAGAAAAACAGAAGATGTGATGTTAGATGCAGGAAGCTGTTAGAGGCAGGTTAGTTGGTCTAAAATATAGAAAGAGATTATAAGGCAGATAAAAGAAGAGGAAGGAAATATTATGCTTAGAAATGATGTTTAAGACAGTTTAGTGAGAATATAAGGCAGAGAGGAAAAGAGAATAGATATATAAATTTTGGGAAAGATGTTGAGACAGGCTAGTGAGAAATAGTTATTGTGTGCATGCAGTTGAAAGGAGTACAAGTCTAGAAATTCATATTCATGAACCTGATACATTTGTTAGGTGGGTTGAAAAATGTATAATAAGGTGTGGGATAGGATGTGGGGGGTACGGGATGAAATAGTACATGCATAGGCATGAGAATGAATTAGTCTGGAAAATTCCCCTTGTGCAAAATGGTAAAAGAAGGTTATGGATGGATTAATGGCATTACTCTATATTGCTGAAAAAGTAAATGCTTGGCAGTGACAGATGTTTGGTTCCCTGTGATCTCCTATGAAAACATGTTTCCTCACAAGGATAACCTGGTAAACAAAATATGAAAAAAATAACCTAAATATAATTCTTCCTCCTTCCTCATTCACTTTTTTAGTCCCTTTTTATCTTTATCTTTTTGACAGTGCCACTATGCATAACTCTTGTAAATGTGTAATGCAATACTTTATGTGTGCTAACCATTCACCTGCATTCTTGTTTTGTCCTTTTTATTCCTTTCCTGCTCTACTGTAACACATAGCCCTCAAACACATATCTAAAGCATATTATAATCCAATACATCACTAAGTAAATTAATTAATAAACAAAAAATCTAACACACACCATCATGTCAATTGCACCCAATGTTCCTAGAGTTTATTAGTTATACAGTTTCTGCATAACATCTTCTATACATTTATATTCATATGGTGCCTTAGAAATAATTGATTCTGTGACTGTCTAGTCAGATATCATTTTCCAGCTCTACCTTCCACTGCAATCTCATTTGAAGAACAGTGATTTTGTCAGGAAGCAAAACTAAAATAGTTGTCTTAATTGTTTTCCTTTCCACAAAGCTTAATCTTTTCAGAAAAGCCATGTTTTGGTTTCCTTATTTAGTTATTTTTGGATGAACTTTCTAAATACTACCAAATGTTTAACTTCTGTTATGTAGTTGTGTGGGCTTCTCTGTATTTCTTTAAGTATTTTATCTATGAGAAGGAGCAGGTAACAGAAAGGAGACTGATAATCCACACGAGACATAAAGAGAGTATTATAAAGTGGCATGAGGATTCCTTTATTTGGAAGCTTGATATTGACTAATACATATCCTGGAATTAAGGCTTGAGGGCCTACTTTTAAACTGAGTTTTAATGCAACAATAAAAGGGATAGATACATAATTCAAATGCTACCAAAACTATGGGACAGATTACCTGTTAAGTTAAAAGTCTATATGCAAATCAATCAAACAAATCAAAACATAGACAGATGATTGTTTTGAAGAAACAGAATATTGTATTAAGGATACTGGATTATGTATGGAATGTATGCAGCAAATTTAAGCTATGAAACCATTAACTATTTGTTATGAGTAGTAGTATATGTTCTTCTAACAGAATTATATTTGGTTTTACTTAAAAAAATCACTAAAACCATTACTATTGCTAAGAACATTATCATGACTCCCTGCAAAAACAGTTTGTTAATCACAAAACACATAATTTTAATTGATTTTACCAGCATCATACATTTGTATGTACAGTGAAACCTGATGAAAGCCAATGGGATGCAGAGTGAAATGGATGGAAATAACAAGCAAGTAATGCAAAGGAAGATTCTGATAGATTAAGGCAACTTACAACATCAATCTCATGGAAATAACAATAAGAAAATATGATATGCAAATGATGGACAATGATACTGTGCAATTTGTTATTTAAGAACATTTCATTTTTTAATTTATTCAGTTTTTATCAACATTCACAATATAACAAAATAAATATATTATTAAAACATAACAATTAGAAACTATTTACAATCATCCATACCAAAGATTTGTTAAGAATTAATACAAATATCATTATTATTTTTTTTTCTAATAAATCACTCAATTTTTATTCCATGCAATATACTAATGCATAATGTTAGGTGTTCTTATCTTAATGGCTAACAATTCTTTCTTGTGTACACTTTTTGCTAAATTTATAAATTCAGAGACTAGTTTGGTATTTTTACATTTCCAATTTAAAGTAATAACTTTCCTTGTAATCGTTAAAATTGACCATAAAAGTGACACTTCTGTTTTTGGAATAACTTCTAGAATTGAAACATTAAACAATATTAATGCATTTGTTATTTTACATTTATCTGAAAACAATGCTTGTGAAAAAAGTTAATCTCTTTCCAAAATGGAGATATTATTTTACATTCTTGTATCATATGTAGCCAGTCTGCTTCTATATTATTCTCACATCTCCAGAAATTAACATTTGTTATTTTGTTTAATATTGCAACCTTACAGGGAGTTATAAAAGATCTATGCAGATATTTCCAAGTAAATAAATTACAATACAGTGATTAAGATGTTTTGTTTATCAATTTAAGTAAAAATGTTTTGTCTCAGAAAACTCTGCATTAACTATTGTAAAGTAACCCCAAAAGTTTACTTCTACAAAGGAACAATCCATTGTTAATACCCTGTATATTTTTGATAGATATCAGCTATCCTTACCTATATGAGTATTGATGTTAAATAAAACTTCTAACATTTTTGGGGCATTTTTTAAAAGTGAGTCTAAAGACACTTTTAATTTATCATTTACCAAATCCTTACAACTTTGCAGACTCAACCAATTATTTAGTTGAAAATTATATCTGGCTAATAAATACTCAGCTAGATATGTTTTATTACCAGTTATAAACTGGTACCAACATATTAAACTGCGCGTTTTGAAATATGTGAAACTTCATAAAGTTAATAATGTATTTTTGCAAGAAATACATGTGCTATCCAAAGATGTAGCTAGAATGTTCTGAAAAGTTTATTCTATCTTAGTTGAGTCTTGCTTTAGAACAGAAAGAAGAGGGATGCTTATATTATGGAAAAAATCAGTGAATATGCCAAACTTTTTTGATTCCTATTCAGATAAGAATGGGATGTTAAGTTTGGTGGTAATAGAAATGGAAACATATTATACATTAATTAACTCTTACTGGATCCATGGAACTGTAGCAAAAGCCTCTGAAGAGTATTTAGATAATATAGCTCTTTATATGAAGGGTGAAGTAAATATAGCAGGTGATTTTAATTGTGCATTATCGGAGAATGGCACCACTTCTAATAGAAAACTTAAATTATCATCAGTTGCAAAACATTTAATCACTTCATTAATATAATGAACTTGAGAAGCATTCTTGATTTAAGATTAAATCTCTTAATTATACACATTACTCTTTCAGAGAGTAGCACTCAAACCAATATAGACAAAGTTTTTGTGTCAAATGACTTATACTCTAAAACTGAAGGCTGTATTAATTATTTCTTGTCCATTGACTGATTACAACACAATCAGTTTTAATCTCACATTGAAATCTAATAATCTAATAATATGTGATAGACTTCTTACATATATAATAAAATTAAGGGTTTTAAAGACTGGTTTATTAATGAAATGAAATAAACACTTTCTTACAATTTAACAGTAATGGAGAAGTTACTAAGATCATTCTTTGGGATTCTTTGAAGGCATATTTACACAGTAAAATTAACAACTGGTATGCATGTAAAAGTAGAGAATGGGATAGAGAATTAAAAGAGTTACAAACTAATATGCAATCTTTAAAGTCAAAAAACTAAATCAAATGATCAAACTAATTTAGAATTCTTCTTTTTCTTTCAGCTGTTCCCATTAGGGGTCGCCACAGTGGATCATCTGTTTCCATTTCTACCTGTCCTCTACATCTTGCTCTGTCACACCAACCACCTGCATGTCCTGTCTCTCCACATCCATAAACCTTAAATCAAAAATATGTGGATATTTTTAGTCATACAATTTCTATAAATCTAGAAAAATTAAAATGACAATCTTATTCAGTAAATTCTAAAAGTTTACACAGATTAGCCATTAGATGGAAGAAAATGAATAAATGAAATCATATCAAGGAGATTTCATATAAATAAGGAAGTAAAAATAAAGCAGTTGCTGATTTAGAAGATATTTTCAAATGTTTTATGGATCATTACGAACAAATGTAATAATAATAGCAATATGATAAATACCAATAGTCTTGCAAGCTTTCTAAAAGAGAACATTACTAAGAAGACAGCAAAACAACAAAGAGATAGTATTGATAAACCTTTTTTTTTTGCTTAAGGAAATTAAAGATCAAATAAAAAAATCTTAAAATAAATAAAGCTCCAGGCTTGGATGGCCTAATCTCTAAACTATGCAAATTGTTGCCAGAAAAATATATTAAAGATTTTGGTGAAAGCATTTAATGAAGTTAAATATACATCAAATGTATGCCCATCTTGGAGATTTTTGCTTGTTTCATCAATACTAAAACATGATAAAGACCCTAGGTTTTGGGTTCTATATCACAAAATCAAACTTCCAAAATGTCGAACACCATAAGTTTGAACTTGGAAGATCGAAATGTGATAACATCGAAACTTCAGAAAAGCAAATTTTTTCACAGGGAAAAAATACACTGTTCCGAAAAACACACAAACAACACAAGCACACCAAAAACCTTATAAACCTATACTACACCTTACATACACAACTATCTGTGCACTAACCTTAACCCAAACACTAACCCTGAGGTCCATCACTATCGCACATTTACCTTATCCGCACCCTAACACTAAAGTCCATCAGTATCGCACACTTAACTTACCTGCACCCTAACCCCAACGTCCATCACAATCACACACTTACCATAACCCGTTCCGTAACTTTTGCACCACAGTGGAGAAAATGTCGAAGCCGCAGAAATGGCCAACCGAATTCTTTCTCTGGGAAAGAATTCGGATTTCCGTGGTTGACATTTTCAACTTTTGAACTTCCAAGTTCGACCTTCTGGTGTTCATACTTCTGGAAGTTCGATTTCTTGATAGGAACCCAAGTTTTGTTCTTTGTATTGTCCTATTTCGTTTCTAAACATAGATTATAAAATGTTTATGTCAATACTGGCTAAGAGACTAAATCATATTTTGGATAAAATTATTAACAATGATCAAATAGGCTTTATATAAAACAGGAGAGTGTGTAATAAAATTATTAGACGTAACAACTTAATAGATTTTGTTAACAAAAAGAAAAAAAGAGCTTCCAATTATAAGTTTAGATTTGGACAAAGCTTTTGATTATGTAAACTGGAATTATTTGCTTAAAGTTCTTGAAGAATATAATTCTTCTGTAGAATGTATAAACTTAATTAAGCTGTTATATAATAATGTGCCTGCATTTATAAAAATAGGTTATTTCCTATCTAAATATTTTAGAATGTTAAAGGGTAAAAAACAGGGATGTCCACTTTCTTTATTATTTGCTTTATTTATTGAACCATTTTTAAATCACCTTATATCAAATAAAATATAAAATGTTTTTCAGTCAATGAAAATTACTCATCTAAAATACAATGCTTACAGGTAATATATTATTAACTATTGGTAATATTGATTCATCATTACAACATATAATCAAAGTCATGGAATATTTTGAAGATATTTCAATAATAAAAAATCAAGATGTTATTAATTAACAAAGATCTAAAATCAAACCTAAAAAAGTACAGTAATTTTAAATGAGATAATAATCAAATTAAATATTTGGGAGTTAATATAATGTCAAGTAGTAAACAACTAATATTAAGACAATCCATGGCACCACAGGACCAAGAATCAGCTGGAATTCTTTTAAAATCCAACTTTAAGCAAAAAAGCACATAAACGACACATTAAAACCGGCATTTTCGTTTGAATCACTTCATCAGATGTGGGTCAGAGAAAAATTAATGCCTTTTATAATTCTCTAGGAGGTTAATTATCCAATAAAAAACATCCAGTTTAAAACATCATTAGTCCTCATGAATATTCATGTTGAAATCTTGCTTGCAGAAAAAACACTACTAACCATAAAACTTTGTATAACATGTTCATAAACATTAAAAAACATGATATACATTTTACAAACTTAAAAAATACATCATATTGAATTTATAAAACCATAAAATGCTTAAATATCTTGGATAATGTAAATAACTTAAATAAAACCATTTGTATTAAAATAAAAGTAAAATGGTTTTTAGCACACTGTAGTGGTTAAAGTTAAAATTGCATTAAAATGTGAAAGAAAAGGAAAAGCATCAAATGCACATGAGCAGCTAGTACCTTGTTATATAATCCTATAATTTAGCTGCCCTTAGTTTCAACAGGGGTACAAGAGATATATTCTCATTTAAACCTGGAGGGGATGTAGTTTGAAGTGTTATTTGTCACCTGAGCTCTTTAAATTCTATTTTCTCTTCCCATTGTCCCCCTCTAACATCTTTTTTGACCCCTTCCAACACAAAGAAGGAATAATTAGCATTGACACATATTAAAGAATGTTTAAAAAGGGCATTTGTTTCCTTCCTGTTTTGCATATCATATAGATGTTCGTATATCCTCCTTTTTAGCTTACGATCAGTTTTGCCCATGTAAAAAGAATGACATACGTCGCACAGAGCTAAATAAATAAGGCCATTTGAGTCACCGTTAAAATATCCTTTACTACTTAAAACCACATTTCTACTGTTTAAAATTACTTCTTCCTTATTCGTTATAAACCTACATTGTGAACATCGCCCACATTTGTAGGTATCAACTTTCTTCCTTCCATTTGCCTCTTTTTTTGTCATTTGCTAAGGCATTTTTCACACTTTGTGAGTTTTTATATACAAATTGCAGCTCTGTTTTGGTTATTTGTTCCAAATCAGAGAGATTTTTGAATTTCTCCCACTCATCACTGATAATTTTCCTTACTACTCCACTGCTAGCATTGTATTCTAGCACCATTGATTTAGTAAATTGGTTGTACTGTGAGGAGTCAGTACTATGGTTCTCAACTAAGGGCTGACCAAGGATAGGTTTATATTTGTCATTTCTACCTTCCTGTACTTGTTTTGTAATTTCTTCAAGGAACTCTTTTGGATAGTCCCTTGCTGAAAACAATCCCTTGAGAAAATTGCACTTATTCACAAAGTCCTTGGTGTCAGAGGTCATACGACTTGCCCTTACATACTGCCCTTTTACTATATTTCTCTTGTAATAAGAAGGATGAGCACTGTTATAGTGCAAATATGAGTTAGTAAAGGTGTTTTTTCTATGCACCTTTGAATTGAACCTGTTACTTTCTTTATATATTTCTATATCTAAGTATTGTAGTTTTTGTCAGAAACGTTGAAGGTGAATTTGAGAAATGGGGTGGTGGTATGTATAAAATCAACAAATTCCTGAATTCTATTTTTATTGTCCACCCAAAAAATGCAGATGTCATCCAGGAACCTTTTGTAGAGGCTCCAACAATCTTTATACCTGGAGTCCAGAACATATTTTTCTTCCCATTTAGCTAAAATTAAATTAGCGTAGGTGGGTGCGCCTGCAGCTCCCATCTCCACCCCTCTAACCTTTTGGTACAATTCTTCTTTGAAATAATTGAAATTGTATTTTAAAACTAATTCCATCAGGTTAAGGCACAACAACTTATCTGCCTGTGACATTTCTGTTGCCTCAGATACAATTTCTTCTAACATCTGCATTCCTTCAGAGTGGGGAATGCATGTGAAGAGGTCAATGACATCAATTGTAATGAATGTTAAATCTTTGTTGAACAAACCATTATGTATATTCCTAAGTAGATCCCAGGAATCATTTAAAATATTTTTCTTTTTTAACCAAATATATTTTAACTTAGAATCTACCAATTTGGCTAAAGGTAGCGTTTTAGACCCCTCAGCTGAGACAATCGGTCTCAGTGCAGGGTCAATTTCATTTTTATGAGTTTTGGGTATCCCAAAGCAGAACCAGTTTAGTAAAGCCACGGTAATAGAATACAATGCTAGCAGTGGATTAGTAAGGAAAATTATCAGTGATGAGTGGGAGAAATTCAAAAATCTCACTGATTTGGAAAAAATAACCAAAACAGAGATGAAATTTGTATATAAAAACTCACAAAGTGTGAAAAATGCCTTAGAAAAAAATGACAAAAAAGAGGCAAATGGAAGGAAGAAAGTTGATACCTACAAATGTGGGAATATATGTTCACAATGTAGGTTTATAACGAATAAGGAAGAAGTCATTTTAAACAGTAGAAATGTGGTTTTAAGTAGTAAAGGATATTTTAACGGTGACTCAAATGGCCTTATTTATTTAGCTCTGTGCGAGGTATGTCATTCTTTTTATGTGGGCAAAACTGAACATAAGCTAAAAAGGAGAATATACGAACATCTCTATGATATGCAAAACAGGAAGGAAACAAATGCCCTTTTTAAACATTCCCCGGGATTCATGAAGCTCGGCGCAAGGCCGGCGTAAGGCCTGCGCCGGCGGTGCATGGAATATCCGGCGCAGTAGCGCCATATACATATTAATGAGAGTGCACCGGAACCACAGACACGTGCGTAGTGTACGTGAGCGAGCCCAGGTAGGATGCGTCTGGAGGCGTGTCTAAGCCGGCAGGAGGTGAGCAACCTAATGTGCTGACAGCCACGGTCCGCCCACAATAGTAATGGCAGCAGCCAGGTCCCGTGCAGAATGAAACGCACGTACAGTACGCAACATAGTCCCCGTTCCAAATCAACGGAGAAGCAAATAGAAGCCACCAAGGCATAAGTGTACCCGTTCAAGGAGCAAAGGATACGCATAAGACCGCCGCCGTCCTGCAATGTACTGTCAGTGTTTACACTCAGAGAAGGTGTACAGCCGCATGTCAGCGTGCCGCACCGACATAGGAGCAGCGACTAAGGTCACCACCTGTCCCACTGTGTTTGGGGCAGTCTCTCCATGGACAGTTGTGTCCCCAAACAACGTATTAGAAATGGCTGATGTGCTACGAATGTAGGACACAATGATATCCCGTATGTAATGTAATGGTAGCATGAATTGGTTATTTCTGTAACAGAAATACCGAAATGACACAATAAACAGAATAAGCAAGGAAATTGCCACAATAATAAGCAAATTATTTAGGCAAACAAGTGAATTTCTATGCTATATAGTGACCGTTTGTATGTGTCGGCCTGTAAAGGCAGATGTGAGTGCCGGAAATATCCCAGATCGGAAAATGGAAAAGGTGGAAACCCCAGCAGCGACATGGCCATGGTCACCAGGGTTACCTGCTGTCCCAAAGTGCCATGGACAGTCCCTGATTGGACAATCGTGTCCCGGCAACAATCGTAAAAATGGAAAATGACCTGCGATCCCCTAGCACGCAAATTCCCGCAATATACATGTAAATAGTAGCATAAAACATATACATTACGGTATGGAACACAGACATGGCATAAGAAAATAAATAAGGAACCCAAACGCTAACAGAATAGGCTCATAGTATGGCAAACAAGTGAAGTTCTGTCTACTGCACTAGCCCTGGGTATGTGTAGTCCTGCAAATATCGAAGTGTCCACATAACATGCCCCACCATGGGCATTGGAAAAGGTGCCAACCATAATGGTCACAAGCAGTAGTGACAGTACATAGCCGGGTAGCTGTGCCGACATAACAACAGTAAGGAAGCAAGATACCCCAAACACAGGCAAACATGTGCATAGCAACATATCCCAGACCCAGCAACATCTTTGTTGCATACACTGGATGGTGTATGATGAAGTGTAATATCCAGAAGCAGAACACATGCATTCGGATGTACTACACAATAGCCTCATTGTACATGTCAGTGACACCCATGTATACCCCTGCACCCAAACCTGCTAGCATCCGTGTGCAGCTATACAACCACACACAATGTGCATACCTGAACTGTGGTAAGATGTTTGTGTTAGGCAATGCCACACGGGCAAATATGTACCCCACATGTCAGCAACCCACCGCAGGTACAGATATGTAAATGGCTGCATGTGAATGTGTCAGCAGAATGTGTACATCCGGCATGTAGTATGTACCCGTCCAAACCATCTAGGTTTGCATACGACACGGTGCACATAAGTGTACACATGTGGACAAGTCGGGTCGGTGGACCACCGCATCGACGATCATCTCTGCAGTGAAGTCGATCACATATAGCGGAACAGGTGCCTAACACACAGGACATCCTAACAGGGTGCTACAGGCAAAGAAGGGGAAACTGGGACATCACATGTGGAGATGAGCGTGGCTGGACGGACAAATACACATGGTCAAGGTAAAGGATGGAACAACATGCATATGGCTGGATGGATGTTGTTCGTAAAATATATAGAAACACATATGAAGTTCCAGTTTACACTCGAAATACTATATAATGTATTGAATTGTACCGTACAATATGGCAGCAGAACTAAGCCTGCATGTAATTGGTGAAGCTAAGCTGTACTGTGATGGAATTCTGAACCTGGCAGTAAGCAGGACAGCAGGCTCATGTCTGTCATCATTAATTATTTGCTGGGTTACAGAACAATAACCGTATGTACATGCATAACAGCACTCCTTCCCCAGAGGAGGATGGCCTTGTGAGCTCAATGGAAGATAGCAGTACAACTCCCTACCAGACAGACAAAGCACCGTATCAAGAAATTAACTGTCCACTGTATCGTAACAGTCTAGGGTCCTTGAAACAGCTACAATCACAAAAGGATACTGGAATGTACAAGGTGCCTTGCAAGCCTGTGTTATTCCCATGAGAAAACAATTTAAAAGCACGAGCCCAGCACCCACGTATGTATAGACTATTGGACCATAGTGATGGAAATGCCCTGTGACCGACCACGTCAGTAAGTTGGGCAAATGCTGATTGTAAACACTATATAAAGAAACTGCTTACTGTATAGAGTCAGACAAAACTCCCATACTTGGACTGTACATTATTTAGCCTGCCTGTGTACACTACTAAAACTGTCGAACCCGAGCCTCCTGTGTTATCGGCTGTCACTTAGAAAAGTCTACTGATAACTACAGTCTGGTTGTAACAACTTATTTCACATCGTGATCCTTGTAACCGAATTCCCTTGGTAAGCTACAGGCAGAGTGCATGGCTGGTTAGACATGTCGCGGAGAATATGCATAAATGGTTCCTCTTGAATGAAAAGACCTCCGACTGAATTGTTGTGTGTAAAGAGGCTGTGTACTGTCTGATCTGTGGCTGAAAAGCGGAAAACTGGATCCCAAGAAGAAAACGTGCAGCCTTAAACAGGAGGCCCAGGTAAGGAGTGTCTGCCTTTGTGTGTCTATTGTAGATCAGGGACCAGACTACATTGTGTTTCTGTTAACAGTAGTGATATCGGGTCGAAGACCTACCCACATACTGTTAAATCTGAACATAGGTCAGGGGAACACACAGCAGAGTAAATAGTGAATGTAGACACTACAGTGGATACAGGGAAGGAGACACACGTGTTATGACAGAAGGGTACGTAGCAGTCGTGTAGAGGATATGGGAGATTATTGAAGCAACAGATCATGTGATCCGCATTCGACGGGTGACGTGAAGAATATGCAATCGCAGAGAGCACATAATGTGAGTAACGCAGCAAAATGGGGTAATAAATATGACATTGATGGTATATTAGGCAACATACCGTTACTGAAACATTGTAATCGCTGAAAATCCGATGCATATGTTCCAAGGTAAACACCTGTTCCACCCTGAGAGGGATATGCCCTCTCTGGCCAGCCGTGTCCTGTAAATAACACATGTCAAATGTCCTGATATCTCAGGACAAACATTTCCCAGATATATATCAAAATGGTAGCATAAAAGAGTACCCACTGCCCACAAGGACACAGTCCGACAAGCTCTACACTTTACATATGCACAGTGGTGTCCATTGTAGGACCCAAAAATTGTGGAAAGAATCGAATAATGTGTTATTCAATGCGTACCTGAACACATTGTCGTCACAGGTACACATATGCACCGCAAGCGTGTTTAATGTTGCTGATAGCTCTCCATGTAATGCAGCACAGATGCACAGAAATACCCAGGGTACCGGGTCCATAGAACTGCATCCACATCACACTTCCGCACACATGACGGATGTGTAATGGGTACTGTCAATTGTTGCAGTCAAGGGATTCTGGGTATGTAGACTCTGTGCTCGGTGTTGTTTCGCAGGCAATCCTTTCTCCCGCCCCGTGGGAGGGATGTGTCGTATCACCTGCCTCAGTCTCCGCTAATAATGCAAACCATACTCCGGAGAATGCTAAATGTAGGTGTGTAATGTGTACAGCCCCATACTACTGTCCAGTAGGCAATTGTCATGGATGGACACCCGTATGGCCAGAATGGCACCCACAACTGCAAACCCGAGTAAATGACATAGCCGCGGGAAGGCATAACACAGGAAATACACATAGGGACTACAGTTGACATTCCACATACAAAGCAGGACCGTCGTGCCAACACCGGCGTACACAGCACTCAATCTGCCAGCAACACACTGAGGAGCACCCGCTACCGTACAGCGTAACAGATGTGCGACCTGTGGAACACATACTAATGGCACACACACAACGTCAAGTAGGATATGTAAACTATGGCTTTCCCACCTATGAAGACAACATGGTTAAATGAATGCATAGGTAAGCAACATGTTCTGGTGGTGTTATAGTGGAAATACAGTGACGGATATGTCCCATTGGGACGTCTGCGGTTTAAATTGAGCATTTGCTAACCAGCATCTTTGGATGTATGTAATTTGTCCACAGTAGTAAATCACCTGGTTATGTAGCACCATGTGGAATGGGTAGTCCAACAGACATCCGCGATTTCTGAACACACAGTATCAGTGAAACCCACTGCTCACAAGGACACAGTCCAACAAGCTCTACACTTTACATATGCACAGTGGTGTCCAATGTAGGACCCAAAAATTTGTCTAAAGACAGGAATGCCGCCTTCTTTCAACACTTAAGTGAACTCATTGTCGTCACAGGTACACATATGCACCGCAAGCGTGTTTAATGTTGCTGATAGCTGTCCATGTAATGCAGCACAGATGCACAGAAATACCCAGGGTACCGGGTCCATAGCACTGCATCCACATCACACTTCCGCACACATGACGGATGTGTAATGGGTACTGTCAATTGTTGCGGTCAAGGGATTCTGGGTATGTAGACTCTGTGCTCGGTGTTGTTTCGCAGGCAATCCTTCCTCCCGCCCTGTGGGAGGGATGTGCGTAGCACCTGCCTTACTCTCCGCTAATAATGCAAACCATACTCCGGAGAATGCTAAATGTAGGTGTGGAATGTGTACAGCCCTATACTAGTGTCCAGTAGGCAATTGTCATGGATGGACACCCGGATGGCCAGGATGGCACCCACAACTGCAAACCCGGGTAAATGACATAGCCGCGGTAAGGCATGACACAGGAAATACACATAGGGACCACAGTTGACATTCCACATACAGAGCCGGACTCTCGTGCCAACACCGGCGTACACAGCACTCAGTCTGCCAGCAACAGACTGAGGAGCACCCGCTACCGTACAGCGGAACAGATGTGCGACCTGTGGAACACATACTAATGGCACACACACAACGTCACGTAGGATGTGTAAACTATGGCATTCCCACCTACGAAGACAACATGGTTACATGAATGCATAGGTAAGCAACATGTTCGGTGGTGTTATATTGGAAATATAGTGACGGATATGTCCCATTGGGATGTCTGAGGTTTATATGAAGCAGTTGGTAACCAGCATCTTTGGATGTATGTCATTTGTTCACAGTACTAACGCTGCGGTTATGTAGCACCATGTGGAATGGGTAGTCAAACAGACATCCGCGATTGGGGAACATACACCAGCAGTGAAAAGCACTGGGCAGGTGGACACAGTCCAGCAACATCTAACTTGACATATGCACATCGGTGTCCATTGTAGGACCCAAAATTCTGTTCAGAGAATGCCTGCTAGCTTCCTGCATTACTCATGTGATCTAATTGTCGTCACCACGTCACAGGTACACATAGGCACGCAAGCGTGTTCAATGTTGATGATAGCTGTCCATGAACTGCAGCACACATGCACAGAAATACCCAGGGTATCGGGTCCATTCAGCTGCGTCCACATCACACTGCAGCACACATGAAGGATGTGTAATGGGTACTGTCCACTGTTGCAGTCAAGGGAGTCTGGGTATGTAGAATCTGGCCTCGGTGTTGTTTCGCAGGCAATCCTTTGTCCCACCCCGTGGGAGGGCGTGTCGTAACACATCGTCACTCTCCGCTAATAATGCACACCATACTCCGGGAATGCAAAATGCAGGTGTGAAATGTGTACAGCCCCATACCAGTGTATAGTAGGCAATTCACATGGATGGACAAGCGTATGACTAAGATGGCACACATAAATGCAAACCGGTGGAATTACACTGCCGTAGTAAGGCATTACACAAGTCATACACATAGGGACTACAGTTGACATTCCCCATACAAGAAACACAGACAACCAGCCGATGAAGTCCAAAGCAAAGACGAGGTACTGTAGGGACCGTCAGTGACCAACCAGAGCACACCAAGAATTAAAGGCAGTCACCATAGTCTATTGGAGCCCACCGTCTGCTTCATAAGCAGACTTATTCAGACTACAGACAATGCAGTCCAACCTACTACATTTACAAGCATTAATTGGTTGGTACATTAGATGTGCTAGGTACTAATTACATGCCTTAAAGGCAGACAAGCGAACAAACCTTACTTGGGTTACACATCCCACACAGTGAGGACATCAGACATTGCTTGAAAGGTACAGTCTTCATCGGAAAATGGAAATATATGTACATATATGAAACATGAACCAACATAAAATGTTTTCCAAATGTCTGACTGTGTAAGCTACATATATATGTCCTACGGATTGTGCCAATATATTAACAGAACTGCAGACACCTAGTAATATGAATGAACCATAATATATACACATAAACCGTATGAATATGACTACTGTAAAATAGACCAACGAAATGTAAAGATTCACAATGTGCTAATGTAACATTCATTTAGAAGGTTACTGAAATAAATCAATCCAGACATCCATGTGTAAATACTAACAGAAGGCCAGCGAGGTGCTTGCCCTCACATGTACTGGGATGTCGTTCCACAGCATAGTGAGTGTCTGGGTGATGAATCCGTCCCAACAACACGTTCGATTAATGACAGTGTCAAGGTGTACGTCAGCTGCCCTTGTGGTTCTGATGGATCTACCTTATTTACGTGAAGCATAGTCATCAGATCTGGGTTCGACCTAGCCGTGCATGCCAGGCACGGGTCACCTCTGGGCAAGTGGTATGCAACTGTATACAGCTGGAATCCTTTCAGTCGGTCAGTATAACACATATACCTGAGACCCTGCATCCGTTTGTCGAAGAACTGTTGGTGCCTTTCCAGCTGCTGCAGGTGTTGGGTCAGATACAGTCTGAACAGGGCATTCTACCCAATCATACGTCTATGTGTGATGTGTACAAGGGGACAATGACCTCCCTGATCTAGATGTGAATCCCTTCATGATGATGTGGGCAATGTGGAAGGTCTACCCAACTATGTTAGCAACATGTGTGTCTAACGAACGGTTAACAACAACACGTGTCCCCAGATCACTGGTAACCCCTCCGTGTTCAGTGGACTGCCACCTATATGGTAGCTCGGGGTAACCTTGTTCATCCAGAAGGGTATGCCTATGCATTTCCTGGCATTTAGCTGTAGGACATGTCTCTGGTACCACTTATCCACATCTGTGAGGCACTCCTGAAGGATATCTGTGTCAGATGTGTGTCTGACTTTGGCATCCGGTTTGCAGTCGTATGCAAACATTGTCACCATAACCCCTGTGTGTGCGTGTACATTGGAAACGTAGATGCTGGAAATAGTGGACCCAGGACTGAGCCCCATGGGACACCACCTGTGACTGGCTGTGAGTATGACATGGCGCCAGCAACTATGGCCATGTGTGTTCTGTGACCTAGCCCGTGTGCAACCCATATGGCGATGTATGGATTTACATTCAAGATGACGGGTTTATCAAGTATACCCGAGGGGGGTATTGTGTCGACGGCCTCTGCCGGGTTGAGGTAGGCTGTATGGACTGGTTTACCCTCAGCAATGGCCTTGGTGACTGATTCTACAAAGTGAAACACGTGTAAAGGGCATGATCTGACTATGACCAAGCTAAAGTGGGTTGTATCCAAAGTATGCGGGTCCCCTATGTCCTCATCTATGTGTCCCATTATGATCCATCTCCATGGCTTTGCAGATAAGGCTTGTCAAACTAATGGTATGGTAATACCCAGGGTCAGTGGAGGCACCATCTATGTGGAGTGTGACTACAGTCGCCCTGTGCTACTACTCAGGTACGTATCCTGAGGTGAGGCTAGGATTACACAGCTGTCCGAAGTGTGGGTTAAATTCCCCATAGAGTTCCTGGAGTGCACAGCTGGGACACCATGTGAACCCATGGATGTTGTGTTGACTGCCTTGGGGCTGGATGTGGGTAATGCTGGACATACCAACGGCAGACGTGCCACGTTCCCGAGTCCGATGCCCAAGGGACCACACACATAGCCGGCCTTAGGCATAGGCCAAGTAGGTTGCCGTCTAGGGTGTTGCTCTACTCGGGGCACCTTTCCAGACTCTATTTGGTGTAGGTAGACCAGGAGGGGGGTAGCGGGTGACGTATCGGTGGCAACCTCTGCCTAGGTCACCACTTACCCTAAGGCCACTCTTCCGTGGGTAATACAGCAGTACCCACACCCAGACGCGGGTCATCGCTAGGGTCATTGCTAGTATGGCACATCATCTACGTAAGGAAGGAAACCATATATCCCCAGACATAATGGCACAGCATAATGCCTGTTCGCCAAAGGCAGACATACGTCACCAGCGTCGGTGCGGACGTGCGCGCGAGATGTCCGTTAACAATGCCGACAATGTGTCGCTTTGTGAAACAAACTCCACAGAGACATTCAATAATAGACAACGACGGACAACCCGATGTCCTCGTGTCTGAGCTGTTCAACCTGTTACGCCATGTTAAATGTGTGTAGCACAGCGTAACCGGGCCAAACAAAGCAACGGACATGTCTGTGGCTCAGTGAAAGTCGACACGCAATGTTAAACTCTTGTAATATTGCGACACAGGGGATACATACGGAGGGTTAGTAATGGGGGTAGGTTAGTTCGATCAGACCGTGTGCAATTAGTATAACGAGATCTACAACGGATACACCGCCAATCGGCGCACGGTTAAGACTAATTGGGGGCGTGACATGGTACCATGGACACGGACAAAACGTGCCCATGTGACTCATCTAACATTCATACAGGGTCAGGGCGGTCCTGTACAGTGGGCGGCCAAGACCAAACCCAAAGCACCACAGCAACACCCTGACAATCGAAGGCCTGTATGCATATGGGATATAAGCAGCTGTCATCTGAACAGCCCTGTGGTGACGACATATGCATCCTGGGCCATGAGCGAGGGGGAATTAGGAATGTTCAACATGCAGTACCGCACCTTTCCCAGCAGGAGAATGGATGCCTGTGACGTGTGTGTGCGGGGGGGGTGATATGTAAATGTACATAGGTACCACGGGTATGCATATTAATGACAACGAACAGCTAACGTGCACTGGTCACAGTAAGAGTCAAACGTGACTGCAGTCACGTTGGAATTATGACTATAGAACATATAGATGTGCACATGTACGTAAAGCGTCCATGCTGCAAAGACTGTTACATATATAAAGCTGTAAGTGCTTTCTGCACACGTCCGTCAACCGGATCAGACATATGTTACCGGAATAGTCACAAGTAACGCAAAACACGTAACCACACAGACACTGTAAACATATATAAACGGACTACGGATATGCGTAATGCGCGTGCGCGTAACCCACAATCCGGACATGCGAGTATGCGTGCGTGTGATCCAGTGGAACCAGGGAAGGTTACGGATGTCTCCTCCACACGTTTACATTCATAGTTGTCAAATATATGCTTAAATAGTACCTATTGATTCCATGCTTTGTTATCGTAATGCTACTAATATACACATCGATATACAATAACCTGATCAACACACTACATTCTAAGGTGCACTCTCACCAATTATCAACTATGTGTCCGGATACTGATTGTATTTACCAATATTGTAGATATATTAACACATTGTTGCCGTATTATTGTTTCCATGAAGTAAGGCATGCAACACTGATATGTATATGTCACGTTATAATCAAGACTTGGAGCACTGTCCACCTAACTATGAGCAGGTTTATTGATTATTTCGCTTTAAACCGACTCTGAAGGAAGTGAATTAGGGACGGCTATGTCATGACATCCGTGCTCGACGGTGCCCCATGTTAGTAGTTGAGAGAGCTCAGTATCCTTTCACTGTGGAGTCTATCGTATTTGACAGTGTCTGTTTCTGCCGATATATGTTCCATAATGTCGTTTATGAAGATGGGCAGGACGCAAGGTTTGCTGTATTTACGCATACTGACACGTGGATATAGATAGGCCATGTCATACAAACGATGGGTAGTCAAGCAGACATCCACGACTGGGGAACATACAGCGGCAGTCAATACCACTGGCCAGATGGGGACAGTCAAACACGTTCTACACTTTACAAATGCACATCGGTGTCCATTGTAGGACTCCAAAAATTCTGACTGTTTTGCCAGTATGCCAGAAAAGCCAATCCGAGTACAAACCGTGACTACGGCACAGCTAGACATATGCACCACCAGCGTGTTTAAGGTTGATGATACCTGCCCATGACATGCAGGACATATGAACAGAGGTCCCCAGACTGCCGTGTCCATACATAAAGCGTCCATATCCCAGTTCCGCACACATGAAGGATGTGTCATGCGTGCGTGGGGGTTGCAGCCCTGGTATCCTGGGTATGCAAAATGGGTCTCGGTGTTGTTTGGCTGATAATCCGTTGTCCCGCCCCGTGGGAGGGCTGTGGGTACAGGACGTGCCTTTGTCCCCAGTAAGGATGCAAAGCACCCATAGGGTAATGCTAAAGGCATGTGTGAAATGTGTTCAGCCCTACATCAGTGTCCAGTAGGCATTTCCCAAGGATGGACAAACGTACGGACAGGATGGCACCCATAATAGCAAGCCTGGTGGAATCACACAGCCGTAGTAGGGCATGACACAGGACATAAAGATGGAAACAGCAGTACATACACCCCGTAGACATCCATCCTGCCATGCGAATCCCAGCGTACACAGCAGCGAAGGTGCTATCCAGTATGTGGGGATCACCCTCCTCCACTCTGCGGAACATACCTGCGACCTGTGGAACACATATTAATGGCACACCAACAACGTCAACTAGGAAGGTCATACTATCGCTAAAATATGGAGTTCACACACATAACCGACATACTGTCATGAATACATAGGTTCTACATGTACCGGCTGTGTTATACTGACAATTCAGTGGCGGATAGTTCACAATGGTACCTGTGAGGATTATGTAAAGCTGTTGCCAACCTGCAGGACTACAGTAACACCCTATGGGTAAATTGTGGAAGGACACGGGTTACGTAGCACTACATAATATGGGTAGGCGGACAGACATCCGGGAATGGGGAACATACGGCGGCAGTCAAATCCACTGGCCGAATGGACACAGTCCAACATGTCCTAAACTTTACATATGCACATCGATTGTCCATTGCAGGACCCAAATATTACTCCTTAAGTGAGTGTGAGCTACATAGTGTGAACCGGAAGAGGTGACAGCCGTGACTACGGCACAGGTAGATATGTGCACCACAGGTGTCTTCAAGGGTGATGACAGCCGTCCATGAAATGCAGGACATATGAATAGGACTCCCCAGGCTGCTGCATCCATACACGTCCACATCCCATTTCCGCACACATGAAGGGTGTGCAAGGGGTACTGTCGACGGTTGCAGACATGGGATCGTGGGTATGCATATATGGGTGTCGGTGTGGATTGGCAGATGATTCACCATCCCGCCCCGTGTGCGGGACGTGGCCATGGCATATGCGTTACTCCGCAATACTAATACCGATCATCCACCGGAAATGGAGAATGCAGCTGTGAAATGTTGACAGCCCGATACTAGTGTCCAGTAGGCAGTTCCATGGATGGACAAACGTACGGCCAAGATGGCACCCATAGCTGCAAACCTGGGGGAATCCCACAGCTGTTGCAAGGCATAACCCAGGGAATACAGATACGTGTACAGTACACACACCCCATTCAAAGAAAGACCGCTGGGCAGATACCGGCGAGCACAACACTCCATGTGCCAGCACATCTATGGGGATCACACGCTTCCATACAGTGGAACAGATGGGTCACCTGTGTAAAGATACCAATGGCACAATCTCCACGTCTGCTGGGAATGACATAGGATGGTCAAACTATGGCGTTGACACCAAAGAAAGACATCCTTCGGTGAATTAATAGGATTGATGTCAATACACCATGGCAAACACCCAATGAACAGGGAAGACTTGCTGACACCCTATGGCCACAAACCATGTCACACATAGGTAGATGGAACAGTCAACATAAACATTTCGTCCACGACAGGTCGCATATGGTATCCAAAGGTACTTCATAGACATGTATGCGCTATCACCCGTTGGCCCGTGAGACTTACACATAACATGGAAGTATCCAGGCTTTAAATGTCCACCCTTACACTTCCATTTGTCACTTTCTATGCGAGCAATGGGGATGTAGCCACAGCATAGAAAGCAGAGACGTACTGCTAACGAAACACACACATGTCAACATCACAGAAAGCATACTATGAACACACGAATTACATGATATTGTACTATGCAACACAAACAAACCCGAAACGTGAAGCAAGAATAGTCCACCTAGTTCGACACAACTCACGTCTTCGTAACATTTGAACAGTTCATTAAAACATGCAACGTTTTCGTTGTTTCCACAACGTGCAGGAAATATGCTATGTCTAAGAATGTTCACAAACAACAATGTGAGTCTTAACATGATTTTAAATATCACACTGTTGATTGTGAACACTGTAACATTTTGCTTATTCAGATGTATGGTCGAAAGCAACGGAAACACACACACACACGGAAGGGACGGAGATGAACCTCGCCTATTTACATGAACTCAGTACAGTATGAATCATTTACACAACGCTACCGAGTTAACTGGCGTGGCTGTCAGAGGCATACATGTAGGCTGCTGACGTCACCCGCAAGACAATATTTGGAAATAGCCAAGGCATGTGTTGCGAAGCCGCCTAAAAGCATAATCAGTCGCAGGGGCAGCTGGAAACACACACACACACACACACGGAAGGGACGGGCGAACCTCGACTATCTACATGAACACACTACTGTATGAAGCATTTACAGAACGCAGCTACCGAGTTTGCTAAACAGAGCTGTCACAGGCATACTTGTAGGCTGCTGACATCACCTCAAGACAATAGTTGGCAATAGCCAAGGCATGTGTTGCGGAGCGTCTAAAAGCATAATCAGTCGCAGAGGCAGCTGGAAACACACACACACACGGAAGGGACGGGGGACGAACCTACGACTATCTACATGAACACACTACTGTATGAAGCATTTACAGAACGCGCTACCGAGTTTGCTAAACAGAGCGCTGTCACAGGCATACTTGTAGGCTGCTGACGTCAGCCGCAAGACAATAGGTGGCAATAGCCAAGGCATGTGTTGCGGAGCGTCTAAAAGCATAATCAGTCGCAGACGCAGCTGGAAACACACACACACACAGAAGGGACGGGGAACGAACCTACGACTATCTACATGAACACACTACTGTATGAAGCATTTACAGAACGTGCTACCGAGTTTGCTAAACAGAGCGCTGTCACAGGCATACTTGTAGGCTGCTGACATCATAGGTTCATAGGTTCATAGGTTCATACTAGGCTATCTGCCCGAGGGCATTTACAAGCCTAGCCCATCGTTTTGTGGCTTACGCCACCCCTTTAGTATGGGGAACTATACCCATTATTTTTTGCCCTTGGGGGCCTTTCCCCGGGGTTTTTGAAAGGCAAAAAATTTTTTTAA
>NC_056735.1:780583282-780598405 GCF_019279795.1 Protopterus annectens
ACTGGATTAAAGATGTCTTTGAAGTTGCCTTAAGGAGCAAGTTGTCTCGGTTGGAGAAACCCAGAACCCCTCCAGCATGAGCCAGGCTATCACAACTGCCAAATACTTGGTGAACACCTGGGGCAGCACTCAAAACTGACGATGGCCGACTCCGAGCCAAAAGCCCAGGAACCTTCTGGAATGTCTCTCTATATTTATGTGGTGGTAAGCATCCTTGAAGTCTGCTGAGGATATTCAACCATCCTTCCTCAATAGAGGGTGAAAGGACTAAACCATCACCATCTAGAACTTGATCTGTTTTCACACAAAGGTTCAGCTTGCTAAAGTCCATAAAGGGCCTCAGGTCCTTAATCTTGAGTAGACTCTGGATCTTCTTTGGTCTGGATATACCCTTTGAATGACTCAGTTCAAGGGCAGCTTTCTCATCTCCACTGCTGTTTCCACTCACTGATGGGGTAGAATGTTGGGAAGGGTCTTTGACTTTCATTTGGGGTGTATATAAAGGAAATGGAATAACCTCTGGAAATAACTTGCAACACCCAAGCATCCAGTGTGACAGCTATCCAAGTTTTAGGGTGCAGACCCAAGAGCCCCAGACTACTTCCAGAGAGCAGCAGCCAGGCAACCATTCAAGAATGCAGGAGCAGCTTACTGGAGAACAGTCCCCAGATTCCCTGATTTTGCAAACTGCCTCTGACGCTGGGGTGGCATCCATTAAAGCTCCCCCTCAGCCACAGGGCTCCTTCACCAAAAGCAACCTGGAGAAATTGTTACAATTTCAAAAAAAAAAAGAGAGAGATGTATTCCTTCTTCTTGTTCCTTGAAACAGTTCTTTGTGGGGTGGAGAAGTGGATTCCTATGGCAGGCAAAGTCTTTGCTTCTTGTTCACTCCTGCACAACGTATCTTTTACTTTGGGCCTAAAGAGAGCGGAACCATTAAAAAGGGCATTTAGAAAGGATGCCCTGAATCAGTCTAGAAAGTTACATAAATGCATCCAGTATGACAGGTAATCCTGGCACCTGCTGTGCGAGCTGTAGCATCTGCAGCTTTTGAAAGACACCTCACGGATAAATTCAAGATGCATAGTAGGTGCCAGCCTCAGATCTAATCGGATCCAATAGCCAACAGGTTGAGATGGGTGGAAAATACAACATTGGATCAATTCACAACCAAAGACAGAAATGGAGATTCAGACTTCACGGAAGGATGTTAGGGTGGGATAGGGCAACCCCCCCCCCCCGAGTCATTCTGACTTACTTGACTGTCTTTGGTTCTGTGGGATTCCTGATTTTTTGGTGAGGGAACCTCATTGACATTGCTTTTTAAAGTCAGCTCACCAGTATTCTGCTGAAGGGTCCAGGACTAATGCTCGAGCGGCCGTTTCACCGAATGTGAAATGGCTGGACATACTTAGGTGAAAGTGCTTTTCACAGAAGAAGCACTTTGCAAAATGCATGTTCTTGAGATCACACTACAGTGGGGATAAGGAAAATTCTTTCCCACTGTAATCACCGAGTGAGAATATAAAAGTAGGGGGTGTGGGGGTGGGGGTTGGCCCCTGCAAAAAATGTAATGTTTTTTAACACATTAACGAAAGCACTTTTTCGGTTAAAGCGCTTTTGTTAAAGTGTGTTCGGTGATAGTGGATTCGGACTGTTGAACTTTCATTCAATAGTCCTAGATCCCTGCTGAAACTGATTTTTTTTTTTGTCAAAGCTAAATGAGGGAGAAGAGAATTCCTTGGAAAACTCATAATATTTTCTTAGGACTGAAAAATCTGGGAGATTCCCTGAATCATTTTTCCTATCACATCTCACTTTGTTGTAACCTCTGCAGCAGAAGGTCCAAAAACTAAATTTTATAATTTCATTTTTGACATTTCTCGGAGGTCTGGAGAATGCAACCAGGGAAAAATCCTTAAAACAGTTTCAGTGGCAGCAGCCCCCGAAGTTTCATCTATACAGCCATAAACACATTTCAGGCAATGAATAGTGACCTCAGAAGTTGAAGAAACTAAACTACACATTGTAAATGTTTCCTCACATGAGGAAATCAATGCCAAAACATTCCTCATACTTTCACAATTAGTCAGAATAAACTTTAACATGTCTGACAGTTGAGAATTCTAAAAATCAAAGTTTCAGAAGCATACACTTTCCCAAACTTACCCAAAGCTTCCCCCCAACTTTATCAGAAGGAGAAGGACTAGAATTAACAAAATGTTTAGCAACAGTTGGACTTTCTATATAGTTCCTGGGTTAAGTATGGGATTTGAAAGACTTTGGAACTTTAGACTATCTGTCTGCTTTCTTAAGGGCAGCAGGCTATCAGGGAAATCACAGGCTGTGACAAAAACATTCCCAAAGGCTGAACAGCACTGGCAGGACAGGAGAAGGTTCTGGAAAATCCAGTTGCAGAAACTCACAATATTTTTTAAGTACTGACAGAACTCATTATTCAATCACTGAAAAAGTACAGTTTTGTACCTACCATAAATGTAGATGTTCGAAGATCCACATTGCTGCAGTCCTAACACTTGGGTAGTCCGCTGTCCTCGGTCGGCCCGAATATCAAAGTATACGGCTGACGTCGGTCAGGGCGCATTTGACTGACATCAGGACGTCAGGGTACAAATGCGCATGACCGACGTCATATCCTCAGTCTTTTCTTGCCCCAGATGTCAGAAGACCCTAAAAATAAAGGTCAAAACCAAAAGACAGCAAACAACCAACCAACCACCCTTGCACTAACTATATGTACAATATATACAATATACACAATATGTACAACCCAACCCCCACAACCACCTCTAACTACAGAGGGGAAGGAGGAGGGTATTTGGACTGCAGCAATGTGGATCTTCGAACATCTACATTTATGGTAGGTACAAAACTGTACTATGTTCTTCATCTCACATTGCTGCAGTCCTAACACTTGGGTAGAATCCCAAAGCAGAGGTAAGGGAGGATGGCTAACTACAAGGAAGCAGGAGATGCCAAAATGCCCTGCAAAACAGCAGTGGCAAAACCAGCCCTGGACTTAGAGTAAAGTGGCAGGTGATAATGCCTAGAGAAAGTATGCAGAACTCCAAGTAGCTGCCTCCAAAATATCCTTGGTTGCCACTCCCTCAAAAAGCTGTTGAAGTGGCAGTAGCCCTAGTGGAATGAGGCCTAATCCCAGCTGGAATCTCATGATGGGAATAACAGAAAGCAATGCAAAACCCAATCCACTTAGAAATAGTTTGTTTTGACACAGGCTTGCCCTGAGAACCCAAAGCAAAAGAAACAAACAACTGCTGAGACTGCCTGAACCCTTTAGTTCTGTCCAAATAATAACGCAACTGCCTGTGGACATCTAAAGTGTGCAAAATCTTTTCCCCTTTATTTTGGGGATTTGCATAAAAAGTAGGCAAATGAATAGTTTGGTTTAAAGCCACACTAGAAACCACCTTAGGCATAAAGGAAGGATTAGTACGTAATGATACCCTATCCTTATGGAAAATCAAGAAAGGCTCAACTGCCATAAGGGCCTGTAATTCAGAAACCCTTCTAGCAGAGGTAATGGCCAACAAAAAAGCAGTCTTCCAGGATAAATATTTCAACTCAGCAGTAGCTGCAGGCTCAAAAGGTTGTAGAGTGAGTTTCTCCAACACAAAATTGAGATCCCAAGCAGGAGTAGGAGCTCTTCGGGGGGTCTTATATTCTTTGCCCCTCTAAGAAATTGCTTGAACAAAGGATGAGAAAACAATGGTGGGTTGCAATCATAGTGAGCTGAAATTGCTGCAGCATGAACTTTAATAGAAGAGAAAGACAAACCTTTGTCTAGTAACTCAGTAAGATATTGAAGAGCCACACAAATTAGGCTCAGAAACATCAAAATCTTTGCTGCACTCCAAAACAAAAATCTCTTCCATTTGTCTACACTTTCCTTGTACTAGGACTTGTAGCTTCCAAAATAACATTCAAAACTTGCTGAGGAAGTGGAGGCCCACTATAGTTCAAAACAGAATATGCCAGGCTGTTAGGTGCAGAGAGTGAAGCTTGACATTTAGCAAATGGCTGTCCTCCTGACAACAGGTGTGGAATCAAGGCAAAGGCCATGGAGGCTTCCATACCAGACTTCTCAGTAATGGGTACCAGTGCTGTCGAGGCCAATCCGGAGCTATTAAAATCATCCTTGGCTTGTCCTGTCTGACTTTTAGAAGTACCTTTGGGAGGAGAGGCAGAGGTGGAAAGGCATACACATGAAGACTGCTCCAATTGAAAGAAAGAGCATCCACTCTCCAAGCTGTGGGATGAAACCTTTTTGTGCAAAACCTTGGCAGCTGATGGTTTAGTGGAGAAGCGAACAGATCTATGTCTGGAGTTCCCCAGGACACTGTCAATTTCTGAAATACATGAGGATCCAATTTCCACTCGTGGGGATCCATAATTCGTCTGCTCAATACATCTGCTAAGGAGTTCTGTGCTCCTGGCAGAAACCTTGCCTGAAGATTGAGCTGTAAACTGAGAGCAGTCTCCCACAAAATCATTGCTTGCCTGCATAGAGGATAAGAATGCATTCCCCCTTGCTTGTTGATGTACCACATGACAGTTGTGTTGTCTGTTAGAATCAACACCTGCCCTGGAAGAAGTAATTCCTTGAAAGCTATTAATGCAAACTGGACTGCTAACATCTCCTTCATGTTGATATGTAGATGTTGTAGTCTGACAGGCCACTTGTTTTGTATCCACTTTCCATTTAGATGAGCTCCCCAAGCTTTGTCTGAGGCATCTGTCGTTAAAATCTGACTCGCCTCTGGCGGTCACAGAGAGTCCCTTGTTTAGGTGACATTCCTGAGCCCACCACAAAAATTCCTTTTGAATGCAAGGTATTATTTGAATGACAGTGTCCAGATCCTGGCAGTGCTGTGTCCATACATTTTTGAGATACCATTGTAGCTTCCTCATATGCAGTTTGGCATTGGGAAGCACCAGAATACAAGATGCCATGAACCCTAAGGCTTGAAGGACTGTCCTTGCAGTCAGCCCGGACTGATGAGATAGTTGATGGAAGTAAAGGGATAGACTCTTTTGTTTGTCCGGGGTTAAAAAGGCCATCTGGGATGCTGTATTCAGTCTCACACCCAGAAAGCACATGTCTTGAGAGGGTACTAGACTGGACTTTATTTGATTCACAGAATACCCTAGGCATCTTAGCACTGCTATCACATATTCCAAATGATGAAGAAGCTCTTCTCTTTCTTGAGCCAGAATTAGGCAGTCGTCCAAATAAGGATAGATCTGTATTCCTTTTAGTCTGAAGAAAGCTATCACTGGAGCCAGAACTTTCGTGAACACTCTGGGCGCAGTAGATAAGCCAAAGGGCAATGCAGAGAACTGATAGTGAGAAGTCCCAGCTCGAAAACGCAGATACTTTCTGCAACTGGGCCTGATAGGAACATGAAGGTGAAAGCCTCCTTGAGATCCAAAGTTACCATCCAATGATCTTTGCCCAGCAGAGGTAAAAGCTGCTGCAACGTCAACATTTTGAACTTGGGAATGTCCAGATAAGTGTTGAGGATAGATAAATCCAAAATTGGTCTCCACGTGTTCCCCTTCTTTGGTACTAGGAACAGGCAAGAATAAAATCCTAGGCCCACTTCTGGCAGAGGGACGGCTGTATGGCCCCTAGTTGGAGCAACAGAGAAACCTGTTTGTGAGCCTCTATTCTTTGTTGAGGAGGAACGTCTGGCATGCCTTTGAAAGGAGGCAAGGTATGGAAATAAAACCTGTAGCCGTGGTGTATGATATCCAATACCCATCTGTCCTGGGTAATTAAACTCCAATTTTCTTTGAAAAGTGCCAACCTTCCTCCCAAAGGTGCTGCCAGACGAGCAGGCTCTGGCAGCTGAAAAGGTAGGTCATTGGGTCTGCTTACGAAGGACTGACCCCTGCCCTCACCCGAAGCCTGTGCAGGAGAACTCCCTGTTCTAGGCCTGAAAGAGCCCTGGGCTCTGCCCTTACCACATCTAGATCTACCCCTAGACTGTGAATCATAAGAAGGATACGTCCACCCTTTAGTAGGCCAATTTCTACTAAACTTTGGAGGCTGGACCTGCACAAAATCTTTAACAGTCTGCATAGACTTAGCCTTGTCTTCCATTTTCTTTAAAACTGTCTCAACAGGAGGACCAAACAACACGTCAGATTGTAAAGGAGCATCTAAAATCCTTGTTTTAACATGTTCAGACAAATTCTGATCCCTCAGCCAGGCGTGCCTGCGAAGAACTGACCCAGTGGCAGCCACCCTAGACGAGGCCTGTACAGCATCAAAACCACATTGCAAAGAATGCTTACCCACCTGTTCAGCAACATGCACTAAATCTTGCAACTCTTTACAATCAATACCTACTGCCAGAGCATCAACCTTAGACTTCAATAGTGAAAGGAGATAGTTTTGGTATTTCAACATGTGAAACTGGCAATTTAGAGCCCTCATAGCAAGAGTGGAAGAAGTATAGACTTTCTTTCCCCATCTATCCAAGGCCCTAGCCTCCTTGTCTGCAGGAACCGGATTCTTAACAACAGAAGCCTTAACACCTTTAGGCCCCTGGCTGACAGTTTCTGGGTCTGCCCTAGGACTCTTAAAAAGATACTTATGAGCTTCAGGCACCCTGTAATACCTATCCGGCTTAACGGGAGCAGGAGGCAAAGAATCAGGATTAAGAGAAGCTTCTGAAAAAACATCTTCCACTACATCCAAAACAGGAGGTATAGCCAAAGGCCTATGCTGGGGTAAAAACAGAAATTCCCTAAGCCTTTTCCTGGAATCAGAGAAATCCTGACCTTCCCACTTAAAATGCTCCCTCGTGGAATGAAGAGTTTCAGAAAAAGAAAAATCCTCAGGAGGAGTAGCAGAAGGAGTTGAATCATCCACATCAGAATCAGAATAAGGAGAGTACTCCTGCAAGTCTTCAGCCGAAGACTCTGAAACATCTGAAGCCTGCTCAAAACCCCCCAGCTCAGGCTCCACCCTAGGTCTCTTATCAGGAGGGGGCATAGAACCCCTAATCAAAGTAATCAAATCTTCTGCCATTTTAAGCATATGCTTCTTGGGCACAGTACCTGAAGAGCTAGGGATAACACCAACTGAAGCTAAACCTGGCCTGCCCCTGGGAGAAGCCTTTGAAACAGAAGGAGAGGGCCTAGCCACCTTAGGAAGGGAGGGGAGTATAGTAACAAGAGAAGCCCCCTCAGCCTGACTAGTCTCCTGAGAGGCCACATCTTGCAATAATAAGGTCTCACCCTGGGAACATAAAGAAACCTCCGGTGGAGCCACCGGCTCCACCGACACCTCTAAAGAACCGGCGTCCGGGACAGACGGTTCTTCTAGCCTAGGCTTAACTGCCTTGTCCTTGCGCTTCTTTGAAGAAGCGGGCGTCGGAGCATCCGATGGCATTTTATAGTTGCACCGCTTCCCAAAGACCAACCTTGCACAATCCAACCTTCTCTTTATAGTGCGTTTATTAAATCTAGCACAAGAGCGACAGCCAACAACGTCGTGCTCAGGCCCTAAGCAAGGAATACACAAAGTATGATAATCTCTATGCGGTATCTGTTTCCCACAAGAAATGCAATTATTAACTTTTCTGACATCCGTAAATGACTGAGGCAAGAAAAACTAAAATATTCCCAACGGGGTACTTAGCCAACTTTGAACTCGGTCTGAAACTTCTAAATCGAAAAATCTCAGAACGCCAACTGGCACTTGCAATGCTGCTTCTGCATCGGACCATGCGGCAAAAAGACTGAGGATATGACGTCGGTCATGCGCATTTGTACCCTGACGTCCTGATGTCAGTCAAATGCGCCCTGACCGACGTCAGCCGTATACTTTGATATTCGGGCCGACCGAGGACAGCGGACTACCCAAGTGTTAGGACTGCAGCAATGTGAGATGAAGAACATCATTGGTTCGTCCTGGAAATAGTGTCAGAGAAAGAGAATCCCCACAGATACAACATCCTCCTTAATACTGAATAAGAAACCTGAGGAGAGAAAGCTGTATCTTTCCCTTCACAGCCTCCTACTGATTTTACTTCCTGAATCTCTTCAGGGAAAGAGGAATCCTTTAATATTTTACCAGAAACTGCCTTATAAGAAGGATCAAGTGTGTGCACAAGACCCTGAGACAAGCCCAATAAATTACTCCTGTCCAGAGTAACTGACATTGAAGATGAACATTTAGCTTTCTGTTACAGGAAAATATGCAAAAAGCAGACCCAGTACTGTGAGAAACAGCTTCCCAAGGGATGGATACAACATTCTGGCTAAGCAGAAGTACATTCCCTATCCCTTCTGTCAGGGCCAACAAGAGTGGATCACCCTTACCCACTGAGGGATTCCTAACAGCTGCACAGAACATGGCTACTCCATGGTCCATGGTGGCTGTATGAACTACACCAGAGGGATCCAAAGAAAAAAATGAGTTGTTTGAGGAGCCAGCATTGGCCACAGCAGGTACCCACCTGCAGCTGTGGCAAGACTGCTAAATCTTTTATGTTTTGTGGTTGTAAGACATCCAATGAGAGACAAGTATTTTGTTCCATGGTCAAGCCCAAAATGTTGCTCGTTTCCTTGGGAAGTTTAGTAGCAATAATTGGTAAACTAGGAAAGTCGCAAAAACAGTTTCCCCAGAAAAATCACAGTAAAAAGCACTTTAAACACTCCTCCCAGCCCCAATAAGTATCATAAGCACAGTTTCTCCTCAGTAAAGTAGTTTTAAATAACTTTTAACATTTTACCACAAAATGTAAAATTTTAAAAGTACAAAAAAGTCAGGAGACAGTCAACATAAGCAACAATACATTTCCCCAACTTAAAAGTGTTTTTTCCCCAAAAAAAGTCAGTTTTCATATGGGAAAAAATGAGGAAGGTTTTTTCCCTGTAGAGAATGTATCTTCCTAGCAGCAAGAAAGTTCTGGAGGGCTTGGTGCATAAACTTGACCTTTTAGTGAGGTCATGTGGAAGATGCACAGAAGCTTTGGAATCTGGATGGCTGTTATAGCTTATGCAAGATATAACCCATATAGCTAAGGCTACTGCAGCAGTGATCCATATGAAGAACAACATGCTACTTTGCCAGTCACTACAGAGATGTTACTTGTTCTGGTAACTGCATAACAGCATGACCACAATGCTCTTTTTAGCAAGGTCTTTACCAGTTCCATTCCACTTACTGGCCATTTCTTTACAATTAAGTATAACATGTTACTCCCAGATGGTGTTCCCATGCTGTTATACTCAACTACATTCTGCTGTCAACGGGCATCTATTTTATAATTCCAACAAGAACGTAATTCAGCCACCAAGTTTATTAGAACAATCTGCACGACAGGCTCACCAATAACCTAGGTTTCGTCTAAGCAATGACTTCCTCAGATTGGTACAGCCCTATATATAGTGCATATAATTAACAATAATTAAAATTCCATAGTAACCAATTGAACACAATTAATGCAATAATTATAATTAAATTGTACATCTAATAAATAATTCAATATAATACATGCATACACTGTTTCCTATCTAAAAGAATGTTACTTAAAAAACAATAAATATGTGTGCACCAATGTATAAATATCTCAATTTAAAAAAATTATAAATATGTATAAAGCAATTTATATAAAATCATTACAATTATATTATATTAAATTACACATAAATTTACAATTATTTATATATCATATAAAATGATGTCAATTAATACTTATATCCATGGATAAATATTAACTTGTTATGAACATGTACTATAAAATGCTGTCAAAATGTATTAGTTATACAAGTTTATTTCATTTAGTGTTTCAACCCTCTATTTGTCTAATCCTTAGACAGGGTTTTATAGATGTAAACTTTAAGTAACATTCTTTTAGATAGGAAACAGTGTATGCATGTATTATATTGAATTATTTATTAGATGTACAATTTAATTATAATTATTGCATTAATTGTGTTCAATTGGTTACTATGGAATTTTAATTATTGTTAATTATATGCACTATATATAGGGCTGTACCAATCTGAGGAAGTCATTTAGACAAACCTAGTTATTGGTGAGCCTGTCGCAGATTGTTCTAATAAACTTGGTGGCTGAATTACGCTCTTGTTGGAATTATTGGTTTAACCTCCTTTTGTGATTCTTGGTCTTCGTAAAATGGAGAACGGGAGTTCGCCAGAGTGTTATGGAACTGCTGCAGGTTATTCATGCTAAGCTGGAGGAGCATTCCGCTCATATACAAACTTTGTTGGGGCAAGTAAATGGAGCACCCAACGATGGATTACACGGCAGTCTGGGTCTGCCACTTACTCAGGCAACCCCTGTTGCTTCTAATTCATCTCCTGTAGTGGTACCACTACAGATACCAGCCATAGAGTTCGTATGGAGACGAATAGACACAGAGATGGGTTGCATGATAAGCAATTATTGGCCCAGCAATGTGCTGCTTGGAAAAATAACGGCTATAATTTTTAAAAGACAGTACACCCATTACACGTAGTAATTTTAAAGAACCAGTCAATGACAGAATTGCTTAAACAGTTTGAGTTCAAACTGTTTAAATTAAAAAAGTCACAATTAGAAAATAGTTACCTGAGTAGGAACATCGAACTGGGTTTGGTTCCTAAAGGTCTACGTGTTTGGAGATATCCAAACGGATGTGACAAGAATAAAGAAATGATCGATGATTTACATCATTTGTTTAACTCTACTGGGGTTCATATTATGGAACTGATGGTAAAACACAATAACATTTACATTGACAAGCTTTTGGGGGAACTAGAGGAGATTAATAGCAAAATTATTCATGATTTACTGTTCGATCAATACTATACGAACTATGTGAACATTATTAGTGATATAGATCGAAGCTGTGATAACATATTTAACAAAAAATTGAGCAAGTTAAAACGTGACATTCAAGTGTATGAAAGGGGTGATGTTTACCCTTTAGCAGAACGGGAGAGCCGTTCTAATCCCGCCCATAAAGGGAAAAGCTTTCGGAGGAGAGAAAATGATGACGTAAACCAATCGGAAGACAATGGAGGATATATTAGCCCTGCCTCATCTGCAAGCGACCCTTTAGGGAAGGGTTGCGACGGCCAGAGAGACTCAGAAATCAGGGCAACATGACGAAGAAGAAAGTGCAGTATGGTCGGGAGCTCGGTCCAATACAAGAAATCACGGTTTTGTACAACAGCGAGGATTGAGGAAGACGCCAAAAACTTGTAAATACTAATTTTGTTCCGTAAAGGGTAAGACTTTGACTTTTCATCGCACGCTATTGACTTGACTGGTTCTAAATGGTTTAACACTGATAAAAGGAAGGTGGCTTCTGACTTTAATGAAGCGGATAGTTCGGATAAAGGATGGGATATCTTGCTTAAAGAACAACTTAGCGGTTGTGAAGATGAGTGTGGGACTAATTTTCACAATAGAATTAGTAATACATGCGACTTAACAGTCTGTGCAGATTTGAATATGTTTAGTGATTCAAAGCAAGTTGAAAATATTAATAATACTATTATCCCTTCAGAAGTTATTAATGATGAAATTTTCATCTTGTATAATACAGTGAACAGTCACAGTATGTGTGTAGATGAAATATGTACTACCAATGTTAACATTTTAAGTGAATCAATTTGCTTGGAAGATAATATGGGTTTCAGTGAACTCACAACTACAAATGTTAATATGTGTTATTCTAATATTTTAGAGATGGAATCATTAGTTCAAGAACCTGTGGAATTTAACAGAGAATTAATGGGTGTGGATCCTTTAATGAATTTAAGTGTACATCTGCCTATTAATATGAGTAATGAAGATAGTAATGCACTTAACATGTTAATTGTACCTGATGTAGATTCATTTATCACAGAATTTATTGATAATAATGTGAATCAATTAGATAATTTGTGTATTGATATGAGATGCACCAATGTTAGTTTGGGTTTTAAAGAATGTGGTATTTTAAGTAACCCTATTATTTTGTATAATAGTGCTAGAGATTTTAAAATTTACAATTATTCTAATATATTTTTTGATAGTGAACATGAATTCTTTTCTAAAGGATTTAATTTTATTCCTTCTAGGAAAGGGAATATGGTGGAATTATTGATGGATTTAAAACTTTTACACGAAAAAATGAATTTAAAGCAACATTTTAATGATGATAATTTTATAAATACAGATCAAAGAAATAAATTGGTAAAACCAAGTATATTTAACCCTGTAATGAATCCCACTGTAACCTTATTTGAAAGATTATGTGAACAAAACATAAGACAATATTATAATAATAATAAATGGAATAAATCTTATAACAATATGACAGATAGAGAATATGAAATACTTGAAGAAATAAGCAATATGGGAAATGTTAGAATCATGAAACCGGATAAGGGTAATGGTGTGGTGATAACTAATAAGCAAGACTATATTAGTATTTTGATGGCTATGCTCTGTGAAGACAACTACACTGAAATGAGCTTGAATGAGATAAATATAGCCTTTAGAAGAATAGATATGAATTTGGAAGACATGCTTATGCAGGATGAGATCAATGAAGATGATTATGAATATTTATTGAACAAGTTTCCGGTTATCAGCAATATATTCGGGATACCAAAAATTCATAAGGGTCTAGATAATGTAAAATTTAGACCGATAGTTGATGGCAGGCGAAGTAAAATTCATTTTATTAGTAAATATTTAGATCACCATATGAAAAATGGCTTGAAGCAATTTACACATATTTTAAAAGATTCATGGCACTTTTGGAAAGAATTAAGCACTTGAACATTTGTAAGAATACGGAGATATTATTTGTAACTATAGATGTTTGCAATTTGTTTTCTGTAATACCACACAATGAGGGTTTAGTGTGGCTGGAAGAACAATTGTGCCTCAGGCATATATGAACAGGAAAAAATTAATCTGTATGTTAGATTAATGGAACTTGTCCTCTGTAATAATTTTATATACTTTGAAGGACATTACTTCAAACAAAAAACTGGAGTAGCTATGGGAGCATCTTGTGCTCCCATTTATGCCAATTATATTATGGCACATTGGGAGGAGGAGTTTATTTTGAATAGTGAATTTATGTCATATATTAAGTTATATTTACGTTACCTGGATGATATTTTTATAATATGGATAGGTGATAAAACAAAGTTGGATGTTTTTTTGAAATATATCAATAATACAGTGTGGTTTTTACAGTTTACTCATGAATTTAATGACAAGAAAATTAATTATTTGGACATTACATTAGAATATGACATCACAGAAGGTGTTATTAATTCTAATATATATAGGAAACCTACGTTTTCCAATTCTTACTTGCATAATAATAGTAATCACCTAGCCATCAAAAGAAAGCTATAATCAAAGGACAGATGGTTAGGGAAAAGGAGACAAGTAAATTGGATGATTTAGTGAGTGAATTGATTATATTATATCCTTATTTTTAAATAGAGGATATTCTGAAAAATTGTGTATGGAGTTAAGGAAGAGATTTTAAACAAAAGGAGCAGTGGAATCATGCAAGCTATCTTATTATCAGATACAGATAAGTTTGGTTATAATTGTAACGAGGAACCTGTAGTGAGACTGACTGATGAATCCATTCTATTTATTGTAACTTATAATAAGGATATAGAAATTATCCAGAGATTCATTTTGAATAACTGGGAGGTTTTCAAAAATGATAGTGAGTGTAGTAGGGTTTTCAATAAAAGTTGAAATTTGTTTATAAAAGATAGATCATTTAAGGATATTTTGAAAGAAGCACTGTCACTTCAATACATCCTATAAACAGAATAAAGGGCAATTTTAAATGTGGCAGATGTACCACATGTTGTTATATTTATACCACTGAGGACAAGTTATCAGTTAACTATTATAATATTAATATTGTGGGACATTTTGATTGCCACACCAAGAATGTGGTTTACCTTGCAAAATGTCAGAATTGTGAGGTATTTTATGTGGGAAAAACTTGTAGAAAATTTAGAGAGAGAATTAAAGAACATCTCTTGGATATTAAACATAAAATCTGTCAACGCCCTAGCAAGACATGTGATTGAATGTGAAGACCATCATTTTAAATTTGTGTTATACAGCAACTGAATAATGACCCACAAGGTAGAATCACACAATACCATTTGGATTTGTGTGAACTCAAATGGCAGTTACGCTTAAATGCCCATAATCATCCAGGTATTAATGAGTTTACATCTATAAAACCCTGTCTAAGGATTAGACAAATAGAGGGTTGAAACACTAAATGAAATAAACTTGTATAACTAATACATTTTGACAGCATTTTATAGTACATGTTCATAACAAGTTAATATTTATCCATGGATATAAGTATTAATTGACATCATTTTATATGATATATAAATAATTGTAAATTTATGTGTAATTTAATATAATATAATTGTAATGATTTTATATAAATTGCTTTATACATATTATAATTTTTTAAATTGAGATATTATACATTGGTGCACACATATTTATTGTTTTTTAAGTAACATTTTTTTAGATAGGAAACAGTGTATGCATGTATTATATTGAATTATTTATTAGATGTACAATTTAATTATAATTATTGCATTAATTGTGTTCAATTGGTTACTATGGAATTTTAATTATTGTTAATTATATGCACTATATATAGGGCTGTACCAATCTGAGGAAGTCATTGCTTAGACGAAACCTAGGTTATTGGTGAGCCTGTCGTGCAGATTGTTCTAATAAACTTGGTGGCTGAATTACGTTCTTGTTGGAATTATTGGTTTAACCTCCTTTTTGTGATTCTTGGGCATCTATTTTATCTTTTGCTACTGTTGCCCATTACATTATCAGCAAAGCAGCTCTGCAATCACCTCCTGTGAAACGATATGCACATCTAGTTACCAATGCCTGCTGTTACTAATGTATGTCACTTTCCTGCCAAGCTCAATATCATCACCTCCTACACTTTTACTCAACCCATGCCAAACTCTAAAACGCTGTGCAGCAAACTGTTTTTAAAAATTTTTTTCCCTCAAGAAATTACTTTTGGCCCAAACCTT